>NC_139584.1:29458006-29525506 GCF_946808225.1 Silurus aristotelis | reverse complement strand
TTCTCTGAGGATCAGGTTTTAGAGTATAAGTTTTGCTTATGGTGGTGTTTTTTTTCTCCTTTATCCATTAGTTCACTTTGAGCTACAACATCCCTCCTCCCCCTGCCAGCTTTTCATTTACTGTCTCAGCCTCAGCATCTGGAAACTGCAATGTCCCAAATCCATCTCTGGAACTGACCATAACTGTCATGTGAGTTTTTCAGCAGATGCCTTTATCCAATTATCTCATTCATACAACTGAGCAGTTGAGGGTTCAGGGTCTCACTCAAGGCCCCAGCAGTGGCAGCTTAGTGGTGGTGGGATTTGAACTCATGAGTCCAGAAGTCCAACATCTGAAGTACTGAGTTATCATTTCCCTCTTCTACTGCATCTCCATATTCTATACAGTGACAATCAAGAACAAAGAGTTGCTGGGATTTGAACTCATGACCTTCTAAGCCGAAGTCCAATCCCTTAACCTTCATACTGCTGTGAATTTCTTATTAAACGAACATGAGATTATAGTTAAATGGAAACGTTTGTATGAAGAAAAAAGAAATTAGGTTAAGTTAAAAAACTTTAATGGACCTTAATGGAGTCTTTATAAATAGTCAGCACAATAAATTGCCTATGAAAACGTTTTATCACGTTTCAGCAGATCAGATGATTAATTTTTTTAAAGATTTCTTTTTCGATTTCAGGTATAAGGGTCAGCGTGTGGAGACCAACATGGTGGTCATCAAAGTGAATCTTCTTTCTGGATTCGGTGTGGATGAGACGTCTGTGCATCTTGTGAACAGCAACTCGAATGTAACGTGAACCTTTAACTGACGTGTAAAGCAGGAACGCTGATCATAACAATTTTACTTCATACTGGATCAGTTCGCATTCATGTGTTCGGTTTTGTTCTCACAGTCGACCAATGGATCTGTGAAGCGTGTGGATCAAACTGATGGTGAAGTCATTATTTATCTAAATGGAGTAAGAGCACACACACACACACACACACACACACACACACACACACCACGTTATACAACACAAAATAAGATGTATTGTATATTGGTGCTTATAAAATCTGTGTTTCAGCTGACAAACGGAGATGAGATGGTCTACAGCCTGACCACTGTGCAGGCCTTCGCAGTGAAGAACCGGAAACCTTCTGTAGTGATGGTTTACGACTATTACGAGACTGGTACGCATTATTCTGTTCATATTTATTGACAAATAATAGCTAGTTGTTGTTTTTTTTCCACTAAAAAACATAAGAATGCATGAAATTAACTCAGATTTCTGTTTTTATCTTTGACTTTAGGTGATTCTGCTCTAACTGACTACACCTCACCATGTACTTAATTCAGAACAAGTGCTGTTTTCTCTGATATTTTCTTTTATCTATGGTAAAACATTTCACAATTTTAATAATTCTATTAAATGATGGTTTTATTTTACTTAAAGAAAAATATCTTATCAGCGTAACTGTGCAGTGTGACTTGATTTGGTGTGACTCTTAAACACAATGCAGATTATAAAACATTACAAAGAAACAGGGACTTATAACGTCTCTAAAGAATTAATAAACAAGTGTTAAAGATGTAATCTCACTTCACAAGGCAATGTACAATGTCCTGAGATGGAATGTTGGAAAATAAATTAAATGCCACTTCTGAGTACTAAATCGTTTACCATTATGTTAATTGTTGTTGATTATGACATAAAAAATTATTTTTCTTAAATTAAGACTTCTTTCGGCTTCTCCCACTAGGGGGCGCCACAGCGGATCATTTGTCTTTTTCAGAATTCTTTTTTTTTTTTTATGTAATTAAAAAAATCCTTTAATAATTGAATGGCTTTTCTTTTAAATCTTTTTTTCTTTTCTTTTTATACTGTAAGCACTTCAGCATTGATTATACAGTTAGTAAAACAATAAAACCTGTGCATGCACATGTTGCTTTTCTCCACAGGATGGCAGTGTTCACTCGTTCAACTAGATTTTCGCTCAACATATTTCTCTCTATTATAAAAACTAACCTGATAAGCAAAAATAAAATTGTTTTACCTCCTTAAAATGACAGATTAGTATTAATTTAAAATAAAAATAAACTATAAAAAGGTCTAAGCTGACCTGCTTATCATTACGCTGGTAACTGCTGATTACGAAACCAGAAGTGCGAAAAATTAAATGATTGTTATAGATGTAATCTCACTCCACAAGTCAATGTACAAGGTCCTGAGAAAGAATACAAAAAAAATTGTCACTTCTGAGTATCAAATTGTTGATTCTGACATTATTTTTGTAAAAATAAAAGACTACTTCCGGCTTCTACCACTAGGGGTCGCCACAGCGGATCAGCTTTCTTTTTAGGAAAATAATAATAATTAAATTAAATTAATTTAAAAAATCCTTTGTTTGTTTTACCTACAAAAATGTCAGATTTGTATTCATTTAAAATAAAAATAAACTATAAAAAGGTCTACACTGACCTGCTCGTCAATACGCTGGTAACTGCTGATCAGGAAACCTGAGATGAAGCGTGATCTTTACCTGTTCTCCTACTTCCTCCAGTTGAAGCTACACAGTTCACATAAGGACTGAAAGAAAGCTTTCAACAGATGACATGTATAGATTTCCTCCAGCTTCTTTCAAACATTATTCTCGCCCTGTCCCATTTTCTCATCCCACTATACATCTTATAATATAATGTATATTAGTTATCGTGTGTTGAAGTCTTGTCTGTTATTTTTAGGTTGCATCCTTATGAATTATTAACAGTATGATCACTCAGTGTTCTGTGGTTGTAAGAAAATAATGGAGCCACAGACTGGTGTGATGGAGAGTTATTAATGCTGAAGTTATTATTTTCACATTATAGAAGGTCCCATAGTTTTATCTCTACTATTTAAAGGAATTGCATATTATAAGTTACATTTAATGCTGGAAGTTAAAGATGATGTGATTTTTATCGGGATGAAACAATTAAAACGCTTAAAACACTTCACGATATATAAAGCTGATTTGTGCTATTGACGGATACATGCTGATTCAGATTTTATTGTAGCTCTGAATCAAAAATACATGGATGTTTCTCAGACAAACATCTAATCCAGAACAACTACATTTCACAATGAAAGCAGTAATATTAGGATTTCATTACTGAGACTGATGCTTTCTACAGGCTGCCGTTTGTTCATACAGAATGTGTTTTCTGTAATCTGATCTTCCTCCTGTTACACACTGGTGTCATGTTCAGGACACAGCCCAGAACAGTGTGTGTTTGTTGCTGACTAAATGTACTGAATACTGAACAATCGGGTTTAAAAAGTCCATTACTCCATTAACATCTGCATCTAATACCGTTTTATAATCATTACCAACTACCATGCAGGTACACATAGCAAACTAAATCTTTAAAACAGGACCTCCATTTCTTTCTAAATCAGAGATGGAGGTGAACGCTAACCTTTTATGATATTTATAGTCATATTTTTTCTAAACATCTAAAGAATCATGAAGAACCAAAAGTTTATGCTCCCAACATGTGTGTAGTTTTTTTTTTTTTTAAGTCTAATAATGCTATAATTGTGGATAAATTCTTATGAATTTCACTCAGAAATCCTGTTAGATTACCTGGTATACTCTAGCTAGCATTAAAAGCAAAAGATAATGAACGTTTTATATCAATTGGACATTAAAACCCTCTAAAAAATCCTGTCAGGTTAGCGCATATTAGCATTATGCCAACAGTGAATATTGAACATTTGTGTTTGACATAAATTCTCTCAGAAATGCTGCTGGTCTAATTCCTGCTAAATCATGCTAGCTACTAGACTTCATGGCAGTTTATGAATTTGATATAAAAATCCCATTAGAAAAAGTATATCTTTCAGTCAGATTATCATATATATATATATATATATATATATATATGAATGCTGGATAAAATTAGCGATAAAGATAATCAAATTTCATAATTATCTCTAAAGAAATCAGAGACAATTGATAAATATTTTCAAGCATATTATCGAACGATTCAATTTGACGGTTTGCTGTTTCAAAACATTTATTAATCACAAAACACTGTTCTTCATAAACCTAATAACAAAGACACCAGAAACAGAGCCAAAGAGAAAAAAAAAGCAATAAACAGAAACGAGTAAAACAGATTTCAGGGGGAATTAAAGGTGTGCAGACCCCCAGCTGAGGGACATGATTTAAAAAAAAATCATTATATAAACGCATAAATATATCTCAAACATTTATAAATAGCAGAAAAAGATGCGCTGTTGAAAACCTTGTCAGGAAAGTTCATGCTAGTTAGCTGGCAGGTGTTAGCATTGAAGAGTTTAAGCTGAATGTGAGAGAAAAATTATCTCAGAAATGTTAGCAATGTTCTAGCTAGCTAGGATTAGCTATGAATATACATTTTTTGTCGTTTTTTTTGTCACTTCTCATGCTAGCTTGTCAATAATTTTTTTAAAGAGAAATTTCACTAAAGTTATTGATATTCCACGCTGCTAACACCAGGTGGCTAACACAACCTAACTCGATATTTCTGAGATGATTATTTAATAAAAATCTTCCCTGCTAACACCATCTTAATAATATCAGCTAACGAAAAGGGCAGTGTTTAATTTAGACTTATACAAAACACCATTTCAGAAAGAATTTTAAAAGAAAAATGGTGTATTTATCGTCCCTGCTAATGCTAGCTGTGTAAAATGACCTAACGTGACAGGATTTCTGTCAGTCATGAAGATGAGTGTTTCTGAATAGGACCGAATTCGCCTCAGAAATCCTGTCAGGTTAGCTTTTTTGCTAACAATCCCAGGAAAGCATATGAATATTTATAATTAAGTTCTGAACACTGATAAAAAGAGCTCAGAAATCCTGTAAGGTTAGCGCAATTTCACGTGAACATGATTTCCGTGATCTGTACTCATTAAGAAATGTGACAGAAATGAAAGTAAAAAGGAAGACAGAAAAGAGATAGAACTGAACTGAGGCTCTTTGGGCTGTTCACAATAAAACGGTTATTTGGTGCTTAGAAAGTTTAAGAACATTCCTCCTTGTTTATACTGTAAATTATATTTTTATCACGTATGCCTGGTAATGAATGAAGGAGTGCTATGATATAAATCTAACAGCAGAACAGACTTTCCAAATGTTTCTGTACAAGTTTTTAGCTTTGGGAATGGTTTGAGATTAAATAGCATTTTTAAGGCTATCGGTTACGTCAATGTGGCGTATTTACATACACAGATATACAGGTTTATACATCAGCGATAGACTTCACAGCTAAAGCTACGTTCACACTGGTACAGCGACTCGCAGCCACAAATCGGCCGCAGATCGTTCGTATTCACTGCAAAAAGGAGTCTTGTGGTGATGAATTCGCTGTGTATGTGAACGTAACTTAAGCCTGATTCATGATCCTAAATTTTCAGAGCTGCAGCTTTTAGCATGCAGAGAGGATTCCAGCACAGAGGAAATTAATAGCAGCAGAGAGAATGTTCTTTACAGCAAATAATAAACTAAATACATACAGGAAACATAAATAAAGCCTCCTTTATAACCTTCATTATAACGTTGATTACCGTCTAGTACACAACGTAACTTTTGTCCCAAACCTTTCAGCCAAAACATGTTCGGTGTATTACTTTTAGTATCATTAGCACCATAGCTAAATAATTAGCCGGTTAATGAAGTCTGTCCCACCCAAAATTATATCCAAATGCTGAACATATAAGCAATAGTACGACAAATTTTTATACATGATGGTTTTCTTACTTTAATCCGTAATTCTATCCAAAAATCAACTAGGCCCCGCCCGTAAATACTCCACCTTCCAGTTTGACAATTGAAGATGCAATAATAGTGTTGTGTGTCAGTTCAATGTGATATGAAAGATAATATAGTTTCATTCTGAAAGCATTTGATTTATTTTAATTGATTGTTTGCCATTTTGGTGCCCTCTGTGGTAATGGAGGTGAACCACAATTTTAATGAAAATTCTGCACATAGTAATTGGGGCTCAAGGGTTGATAGACTGGATGGAGCTGGAGCTCATTCATAGGCCAAAAATTATTTTTTACAGAATGCAAAAAAAATTTAAATATTTACTGTAAAGTAATGCTGAATTTTATAAAAATATGTATTTTTTAAAATGTATGTTTTTATTCTAAACTGAAATTAGAAAAAGTGATTATTACAGGTCTATCTAAAAAAAAGGTAAAAAATAAATAAAATAAAATAAAATAAAATAATACAAGCTCCACTTTTCAGACTGAGATTGTCATATGGACATGCATTTCTGTAAGTTTGGGTGAAAGAAACGTCCCAAAAAATGTTTACTTCTAGATTCAGTACAAAGCTTAAACACCGACCATGTTTTGGGACATCGTCTAAAATCTGGCCAAAGAGGAAAACTGCATATAAAATTTCTTGTTGTGCCGCTTCTTTGACATGACAACATTGTAATTGTATAAAATACAGTCATGCAGGACAGCAAATGAGTGTCAGGGAAGAAATTAACTTTATCTTCCTAGTCTTATCACATAACATCATTTAATTAACAGATACGAGGATATACAGCAGATCCGAGGAGATACCAGCTGGAAAAAAAACTGAAATCAACAAAACACAATAAAATACAGTAGACTGATTAACCGCCACGTCCAAATCTCACACCGTAGGGGCCGGGAATCCGAGTGTACAACCATCATTAAGTATAATTAGCATTGACACATAAGTACTAGTGTTTAATTATGAGATTTAATGCACTATTGTACTGTTTATATGCAGCAGTGTAACATGGGAAACATGTTCATGTGCTTTTTTTAGTATATAGTTCTAGAAATCCTATTAGCAGTCGGTGATTAAACTCCTTAAGGGCGTGTACATGTAAAGCCCCGAAATGTGACTGGATGATGCAGATTTTTTTTAATAATCTAGAAATAACACATAGCAATTTGTATTTTTTTACTCTGTGTGTGTGTGTGTGTGTGTGTGTGTGTGTGTGTGTGTGTGTGTGTGTGTGTGTGTGTGTGTGTGTGTGTGTGTGTGAGACGAAGAAAGAGAGAGAGCAAGAGAGCAAGAGCGAGAGAGCGAGAGAGAGAAAGGGAGAGAAAGAGAGAGAGAGAGAGAGAGAGAGAGAGAGAGAGAGAGAGAGAGAGAGAGAGAGAGAGAGAGAGAGAGAGAGAGAGAGAGGGAAAACTCTTTTTCTTAATTACATTTTATTCCACATGACCTGAATACTTGAATAAATAAATGGGACATCAAGGTCTTGTACTGCTTTGGTGCACACATCTCTCTTTTACACACACACACACACACACACACACACACACACACACACACACACACACACACACACACACACACACACACACACAGAGTAGTGTGATAAAGAGAAATAAAAGGTTGTGCAAAATCTGTGCTTATCACATGACATGTCTAAAGAATTGTTTGTGTTTAATCCCTTATGGAACTGGCAGAGATCGTGTGTGTGTGTGTGTGTGTGTGTGTGTGTGTGTGTGTGTGTGTGTGTGTGTGTGTGTGTGTGTGTGTGTGTGTGTGTGTGTGTGTGTGTGTGAGAGAGAGAGGGCTTTTCGATCTTGTGCTGTACGTTTCCTCAAAATATATTCAGTCTATCAAACCATACATTTATTTCTGACTTTACGTATTGGTTATATATTAGTACCAATACATTTTTGTCGGGTAAAGAATTATATTCAAGTAAAAGATTTTTGTGTACAATAAGCTACTGTTCAAGTTAGCGGTGGCAGGGTAATTCTAATAACCCATTAATATTCAAATGACTACTGAATAATTTTAAATATAAGACATTTAACAGTGTGTGTGTGTTTGTGTGTGTGTGTGTGTGTGTGTGTGTGTGTGTGTGTGTGTGTGTGTGTGTGTGTGTGTGTGTGCACGCACAGCTGTATAACCCCAATGAAACCCTGTGTAACACTGCTGCATATTAACCTTTGGTCCTGACACATAAGCTGCCTTTAAAAGGAATAAACATTCCACTGTAACATAAAACTCAGACATGAGATCAGACTGAACGGAGAAATTGACAAAAAATATAGAAATAATTCAAAGAAATAAATACATCATAATCATGGCTCAAATATAAGAACATATCAGTGAGGGGTGAGTATGTGGGAGAAGATTCACTGTGTGTGCGTGTCATGACTTTTGATTCAAGCATAACAAAACGTGTGTGTGTGTGTGTGTGTGTGTGTGTGTGTGTGTGTGTGTGTGTGTGTGTGTGTGTGTGTGTGTGTGTGTGTGTGTGTGTGTGTGTATCAGTGATTGTCCTTGCTTATCTCAGCTCAACAAACCTCCAATCCTTCAGCAAAAACCCAAACACAGTGTCAAAAAAGTGCTAATCATCTCTAAAGTCTTTTTCTAAAGCAGAAACACACATTCAGCCAGTCTGCCTACTCCAAACACACACACACACACACACACACACACACACACACACACACGAGATCTGAAACACTACATGAACACCTCTGAGAGCATTAGAATTGAACTGCTGCTGTGTGCTCGCGATTCTAAACGTCGCACGTCTAAACGTCTCTACGTCATTATTCAGAACCGTTAGCTACGTTTTCTCTACAAATCACAGCTAACAATCCAGACTACTAATATGTGCTGAAGAGAGAAGCCACAAAAACACACCATGATATAAATAATGTGAATTCATTACCATAAACTGCTCATTTCATCAGCCGTCAGGTGATAAACAGCACATTCTCTCTTTATACCTTCGCCAAAACAAAAAATCAGCCAATGAATTAATTTTCTGGTGTCGTGATTTTAGATCTAATGTTTTATCAATTTTTCTAGTAGAGTGGGATAGCAGACCTCAACCTTCTCACTGAGGATTACCTCCAAATTTGCTCGAATAACGAACAGGTGCAATTTTAATATTTTCAAAAGTTTTTCTGAGCTAAAATGTTTTCAAGGACAAACCAAACAAAATGGTTTTGCCAGATTAAAAACGTGTGCTTTAAATACACCAATCAGCCTTCAAAATAGTTAAATTTCTCTATGCTATAAAGGAGAAAGAGCTTCTTGCGGATGGTGTGTGCTACCAAACACACATTAACTATGCAGCTCTTCCATAGGGTGCCATTATTTTTACAGCACTTTGTTTATACAATAGCAGGATCTCACGAATAGTTTTGAGCAGTGACTCGAATTGAGTCAGGTCTTATGGGGTCCCCAGTTGTTGTGTAATTCATATACTTTTTATTGAAATAATCTTGGGGACCCCCTAAATCTGTTGTTTACTTGTCATGGGGGTCCCTTATGCCTTATCGGGGGTCCCGGATCAATTTGTGCACTGGTTTTCAAGCCGAGGTCCTGAAACCAGGAATGAAACAAAGGATCAAAAGAATTTACCCTGACTGGATATTTAGAGATTTCTTTTCTTTTTTTTTGTTTGTTTCTTTATAAATTTTTGTGTAAATGTTCCTATAAATAAATTATGAATAAACGTGTTCATATCCAGTGTGAGAAATAATATATCAATAATCTCATATCAAGAACCTCAGAAAGGCAGAAAAGACTGTGGCAGTAAAGGAGAAGCATAAACACACACACACACACACACACACACACACACAAACTACACAACTAGTGTGTTTAACACTAGCATACAGACACAGATCATCTGCTGGCTTGCGTGTCGTCGGTGGCCGGAGTGGGAGTGTTTGTTGCGGGTGTGTGTGTGTGGACGTGTCCCTCAGGCTGGACGTTCTGGACGGTTTCCACCAAACTCCCACTGGGGAGAACCACGTAACGGGCCGAGACACTCCGCGGCTCCTTCAGGCCTTCTTTACTGTGCCAGATACCGTAACCGAAATACACAATCAGCCCTGAGAGAGAGAGAGAGAGAGAGAGAGAGAGAGAGAGAGAGAGAGAGAGAGAGAGAGAGAGAGATAAAGGGATAGAGGTGAAAAGGGGGAGAGAGGGAAGGAGAGGGAGAAAGAGTGAAAGATGGGGAGAGAAAGATGGGAAGAAATTGGAACAGTGAGAAAGGTAGTGAGGAAAAAAGACAGAAAGAAGGATGGAGGAGGAGAGAAAGAATGAGAGAGAGAGAGAGAGAGAGAGAGAGAGAGAGAGAGAGAGAGAGAGAGAGAGAGAGAGAGAGAGAGAGAAAGGAAGGAAAAGCATAAAAAAGAAAGTCAAGCCTTCTTTGAGTAAAACACTAAGCAAAGTCTGCACAAAGACACCTGTCTGTGTGTGTGTGTGTGTGTGTGTGTGTTTGTGTTTGAACTTCACACTGAGGTTAACTGGATGTGAAGCTGATCCTCTTCCCTCACTTCCTTTTTGTTCAGTAATAAATGAACTCTATCAGTCTGTGTGTTTGGTCGGGTTCCTGTACCGTCCATATTACACTCCTGTTAACTTCCTCTTCCCGTTTCCTGTTGGTTGAATCCCTGCTGAAATCACGTCCACATCGGTACTGTGCTCATTAATGAAAGATTGAGTCGAAAATGGAAAATGGAAAATGGAGGTGAGGCTGAAGCACAAACATGAGAAAGAAAAGAACTGGAGAACAGAATTATGTTCTCTGTTAATCAGGATCATCTCAGCTTATAGAGTGTGAAAGGAGTGTCCATATGAGCCGTCTTCAGCTTTCTGACCCTGTGTGAACAAGATGACGTGTGTGTGTGTGTGTGTGTGTGTGTGTGTTGTCTTTTTTGCCTGTTTATGTAGCAGGTGGAGTCCTGCAGTTAAACACACAGCTGAAGGAGGGGGTCTAGTTAGTTTACTCTGTGTGTGTTTCTGTGAATGTGTAACCTTGTTTAAAGGTTATGGACTGCATATGTGTGTGTGTGTGTGTGTGTGTGTGTGTGTACCTGCAGCTACCCAGATGGTGAATCGGAGCCAGGTGAGTGGACTGAGCTTCATCATGAGAAACACATTCGTCAGGATACTGACACCAGGAATTAACGGCACCAGTGGAACCTGTTTAATCCATACACAAACACACACACACACACACACAAACACACACACACACACACACACACACACACACACACACACACACACACACAAAACTTATATAGAATTTGCTAAAGGAAATGTACACAAAACTGTGTGTCAACTGACGAGCGCCAGGTTTACACTCCATCACACATCTAACACTGATGTTAAATAATGAATCGGAGGAATTTGGAGGCAAAAAGGAGGAATATTGTGATGGTGTGATATTCAGAGAGCTTTCAGTTTCCTAAAATACATTCTTCCTAATCAGCAGACTATTTGAGGTTTCTTCAGAGAAACGGCCTCCATATCGACCCGAGTGCTCCATTAGTGGTGTTTATCTCTGCTATAAAGCTGCTCTTTGTTACTGCTTCTGGAATGTTCCTCTTCCTGATGGAGGAAATAAACAGCCCTGCTTCATCACCCGGACTCATGCTTCTGAGTTTCTCAATCTTTTTGAGTAGAAACATCTCAGACAGGGCTTTTAATAGCATCTACACCACTACTTTTAGACCACAGACAGACTGGAGCTCTGGCTTTGATTTGTTAACCCAAGTCTCGTGCTTCATTACTTCTTCACACATCAGGAGTTATATAGTGTCATGTGGTGACCCTCAAGGAACAGTCCTGTATCCACACTTGTTTAGACTCTTTATTCTCATAATCATCAGATATGATTTACTTTAACTGGTACGAATTCATAATTTTGACCAAACTGATGACCACCTAAAACGCTTTCTCACCTGGAAGCTCTTTGTGTTCTGCTGCTGCTCATGGACGGAGATGACAATGAGGCTGAGTATGAAGGCCAGGCTGAAGATGATGAGCAGCAGGACGAAGCTCCACGTAGGCAGTGCCAGGTAACTTTGTCCGAACACCAGCACCGAGCAGAGCGACACGGCGCTCACCATCAGCGACAGCACACTGAACGATACGACTTCGCCCGGCGCCCAGTCCCCCAAAACTGAACCCAGGTATGGCTCCCAGCGGGCACTGAGTGTCCCTGGGAACTTTTTCTGCTCCACCAGCCGCAGTTTATCTGAAAACGACTCGTACTCCTTCAGCTCGCCGCTGTCCTGTTTAACAAAGAAATCTTGTGCTTTGTAATACATTTATGCAGTAGATCTTTTTTATTTATGTTTCAAGCTACTGAAATTCTTCTGATTCTAAAATAATCTCCGCCCTCAAAAGAATATTATATAAACATTCTTGGTGACTGATTTATAGCTCTGTACCTCCTTGAGCTCAGACGCAGAGCTCTGCTGGCCTGGTGAGGGCGCCGGTGCATCTTTCTTCCCGCTGGCATTTTTTTCCGGCTGGAAGCGTAAAACGATAATGCTCGCAGCTACAAAGGTGTACGCTAACAGCGTGCCGATGGAGAGAAACTGGACAAGAGCCTCCAGGTCGAAGATGAGCGCTAGGACAGCCATGAGACTGCCGAAGACCAAAATAGCAATGATGGGCACTTTGGTGACGGGATTAACGCGCGAGAAGACGGAAAAGAAGAGGCCGTCCTCCGACATGGCGTACACGATGCGAGGCAAAGAGAAGAGGTTGCTGAGCAGCACTGTGTTCATGGCTGAAGAGAAACATGGAAAAAAAAAAAAACAGGAACGATATATAAATATATAAATAACATTAAATATGAATCACTTCATTAATAGGATCTTCAATTTGTAGGAAAACATTACCTCCAAACACAACCAAGTATAAACACACACACACAGTCATACACACACACAGTCATACACACCGCAGATAGATCCCACAGCCACGATAAGGCCGGCCCAGCTGTACCCGCGCCTGAAGAACGCGTCCGAGAGCGCCGAGTTCGGGTCAAGGGTGTTCCACGGGACCATCAGCGTCAGAACCATCGAGACCAGGATGTATGCGGTTGCTGCTAAAGCTAGCGAGATTGCTGTTGCCAAGGGAATAGCCTTCCGAGGGTCACGTGCCTCTTCGCTGGATGCAGCAATCACGTCGAAGCCTACAAATGCGTAAAAGCAGGTGGCCGTTCCTGCCATGATGCCCGAGAAGCCATAGGGGGCGAAACCGCCTTTGCGTGCGCTCCAATTGGTCGGATCGGCTAATGCGAAACCAAAGATCAGGATAAAGGCTATGACTACCATGCTAACCATAGAGAAGATGTGATTTAGCCAGGACGAGACGCGCACCCCGAACGAAATGACGAAAGATGCAATAAGCAGTACTCCTGCCGCGAGAAAATCGGGATATCTGGCGAGGAAAGGTGCGTCCCAGCGCATTACGTGACTTTCCGTGAAATTTCGGATACGGTGGTCAAAAATGGAGTCCAGGTAGCCGCTCCAGGCACGAGCCACCGCCGCGCCGCCAATCATATACTCCAAAATCACATTCCAGCCAATCAGAAAGGCCCAGATCTCACCAACGGAGACATACGTGAACATGTAGGCGGAGCCTGTTTTGGGAACACGAGCGCCAAATTCGGCGTAGCACAGAGCCGCCATGAGCGAAGCCACGCCCGCGATCAGGAACGACAGCACAACGGCCGGTCCCGCCAGATCCTTGGCAACGGCTCCAGTGAGGACGTAGAGACCCGAGCCGATCATGGCACCAACACCGAGCAGCGCCAGGTCCAGTGTGGAGAGACAGCGCCTCAGAGACGTCGCCATCATGTCCTCCTCTAACGTCTTCAGCCTGTTCAGCTTCTGGCAAAAACGCACAGCTGGAGAGCACGACACCATCGTGAGGTAGTGACGGACAGAAAGAAATAAAGAGATGGAAAGAGTGTAGAAGGAAAAGTGGTCTCGCTCTCAGCTAATCCATTTCTGCCAGAACTGAAGACGTTCCAAAGACGACCTGAGAACAGAAGAGAAGAAACACACAATTTGGGTTTTTAATACTAACTGGTGCTAATTACATACACAACGGACCAAAGTTTGTGAACAGGTCTGGAGTCTGTAAGCGATAATCTGGTTCTTCTATTCCAACAATCATGTTCTCATGGGGTCTACAGAAACTTCTAACTTTGCAGTAACAGTTTAAGAAAAGCCAACATATGTCTCTGATGGTCAGGTGTCCACGTGGGTATCTCCATACAGTGTTCATGTATCAAAGGCATGAATGTGTGTAGTTGCCATTAGTTTTGTTTGCACATAACACACATGGAACCCCTCAAACAACTGTATACTGAACAAATGAAGAGAATAAAATATCATTTATTATACATAGTGAAAAAGTTTGCACCACCGTGTTGATACATAAATAAACATTTATAAATAAATACACTGGATCTGCTGCATCATCGTTTCTATAGTAACGGCTCGTTCGACTCGTGCTGCACATGATCAAAGGTTAACAAATAAATGTGACTAATTGCTGCTATGTTGTGTATTTATCATTCATCGTTCATTTAGAACTCAAATCTTCAGTGTCATTTCTCTGTAACGGGAAAATGTTCCAAACAGCGTAGATGCAGTTTTTGGTCTTACTGACTTTAAAAGAGAGAAAAAATATAGAGGTTGAGGGACAGACTGTTTATAGCTGCTATAACATAAGTGAGAAGGAGAATCAGCTTAACTCCTAAATGTTTTACATTATTAAATGTAACTATGTAATATAACTAACACAAGCTCTGCTCCATCACGTAACACTGCTGTTGATTATTTTCCCAAAACAGAACGTCACAATCACGTCACGTCACCGACACGCGTTTCATACATCAATGTGAAGAGTTTTAAACATCCTCATGCAGTTTAATTCTGCCAGAATTGCTTCAAAACATCACCATTAAAACACTCTTGTGATCCCGGGATGACCAGGGGATTGCAAGAGTGGGGGGGTGGGGTTTAATTAACATATCATGCATAATTTCTGTTATTTTAAATGCACCTAGTGACATTTAGACCATGATTTAATACTTTATTGCTCGTTAAAAAAAAAAAACTAAAAGAAAACTTCTGTGCAAAATAATGATCTGTAACCCTGTGTATTATTTTCCATTTATTATAAACTTTCAGGGCCGCCGTGACGTCACATATACACCAGAAGTGCATGAATGAAAATGCTGACGTATTTATGGTTTAAGGTAAGGAATAAAAAGACAGACCGAAAGAAAGAAGGATGCATAAACAATGGCGGGACTGGGTTACAAAGATGCGCGTTTTATTACGTAATAATGTTTTTGACGTCACACATGGGGGGGGGGTGAGTGCTGCTCTACTGTATATGCGCATTATAATAATACATTACATTTACAGCTTTGTGAAAAGATAATTCATATTCATCAGTGTACACAACCAACACACACACACACACACACACACACACACACACACACACACACACACACACACACACACACACACACACACAATAATGCATAATGTCACACTTGCGCACTAGAATAAATAGATTATCCTGGGCTATAATATTCCCGGCATCCTGTTACAAACACTCCTGTGTGTGTGTGTGTGTGTGTGTGTGTGTGTGTGTGTGTGTGTCAGTCCGCTCCTGCGGTCACGACCACAAAGGTATATACCCAGGTGAGAAACGCCAGAACAATCATCTGATCACACACACACACACACACACACATCAGTTAGGAAAGCCGCATGAAGAAGGCGGTGGATGGTTTGATTACCTGTGCAGGAACAGGCCGGTGATTCTCAGTGCGGATGTGGCGGTGATGATGATGATGATGATGGTGAGGATGATGATGATAATGATGATGATCTTCTCTGATCGGCTGCAGCGGCGGCGGAAGGACCGAGTCGCAGTTCGGGTCTTAAAGGGCCATTCAGCGTTATTTCCGTTTCCGTTCCTGCGGTGTGTGTGTGTGTGTGTGTGTGTGTGTGTGTGTGTGTGTGTGTGTGTGTGTGTCTACTCATCCTCATGTCTGAACGCTTTTCCTGATCCTGGTTTTTGTGGAATAGTGTGACATCGTGATTTGTCTATTGTGATCTTTATCTATAATATAATATCATTAAAAGTTTGTTATATAATAATTGTATACAAATTTTTATGCTCATAAACACAAAACTGTCAAAATGTAATGACGCTGATCACAAAAACAATAAAAAAAATCCAGTCTGATGTGATATTTGATTATTCATTGATGTTTTTATGTTTCTCGCCTTAAATATCAATAAATTCTAAAACCTTTTAGTTTATTCCATTTATTAAATAAATTACCTACAATTATCTTTTAATTTCCCGTTTTTAATGCTGTAAGTCGCAACTGCCCTCTCGTTTTTACATGTAAAAAATGATAATTTTGTAATCAGAGTGAATATCAGCATGCTGAACTCATTACTCATTATATCTCTTTAAGTTTAAACATTTTCTTAAATTCACTCAGCAAATAGCATCAAGTCGTATTTATTAAAAATAAAAAATAAAACTACTTAAAATTACAATTTTTATTGCAAACTAAAACTACTTGTAATATATACATTTCTGTCAAAACTTCAGCAATATAATATTTTATAATAAATTGATGCCCAAATGTCGTTTATAGTCGTTTACAGTGATGCTGCGAGTTATTTCCACTAGGGGGCACTGTAGAGTATTGACTCTAGAATTGACTCTACAGTGCCCCTGGTGGAAATTATTAATAGATTAACATTACACATATGATGCTGTGAGTTGGTTCCACCAGGGGGCAATGTAGAGTCAATACTCTGCGATCATTACTTTCTGTACTGTATTAACACTTTATTTCATATTAACTTTTAATAATCGCTTCTGTGTTTTATTTATGAATCACACTTTTTAGTCCATTAAACACAATCAGCTTTTTTTTATCTGTATTTTCATATTTAATTTGGAAGGGAATCAGAAAACAAAGCAATGAATGAAGATAAATAAGATAAGCAACTCAACTAGGGGGAATAAAGTAATTTAACTTTAAAAGAAAAAAAATTTTGACCAGAAAAAAACATTTACATACAAATTCACTACAAAATCAAAGTAAAATGAGGCTCATTGTTATACCTGTACTGTCCTGGTACTTATCATTTCTGAATGTGATTCTTTAATGTCTCCACCAGGCGGCGCCATTTTCTTCTGAATGTGTTCACACGCATTAGTTCAGAAGAAAACATGAAAAAGTTCAGACACTTTTCATTTCTATTAATAATGCAGATCTTCTGTAATGTACTTTATAGCAGGTGATTGTATGCGACAGATATGTAGCAAGAAATAAATAAAATTGCGTATTTTCCATACATTATTTAAAGTATTATTATTTGTTATTAAAACCCAAATTCTCATCTACACTGCATGTTAGTTTTATATAGAGATAAATAACTTTTGCAGGTTGTAACTTTGAGACAATAAACGTTTAATCAGACAAAAACATTACATTATTGAAATATGAATATCATCAAAAAATGTCAAATGTTGAATCAAAAGCGTTCTGTTAATTTATTGAGTTGTCGCAGCAGATCTGTTAGCTGAGGAAACATCAACCCAAACACAGAGATCTTATAAAGTCATAAATCACAAAATGCTACAGAAAAACTGACCCACACGAGAAGCAACACGTCAAATAAAATGTCATTTGGTTTTCATACGAAACAATCACACAATCTAACACGTGTTTTTACACCTTTTATCACCTTTAATGTTTCTGAAAATGTTTCTGTTCTTCTTCATGCTATAATTTATTCCATGTTTTGCACATTTATGATAAATCAGACTTTGATGTGTTTATAGGAACAGAAACTTCTGATATCGTGATTGATGGTTGCAGCTTCACTTCCGAGTCCCAAAAACAAACCAGAGTTTTTTTCCATAGAAAACTGGAATTAGGGAATTAAAAACAAAACCACAACCACAAACAGAACCAATAAACACAACATGACTTCAATACAACCATTTCACATCTGAGCCAATCAGAGGGCAGGTTCAATATGACATCATCAGTTTCTGGGAAAAGAAAACATTATTCATCATTTACACCAACTGGATTAATATGAGTTATTTATCATGTAAAAAATAAAAATTAAACACTTAAAAACACGATAATGTCATGTGTGAGTGAGTCGTGTGTAAGTGAGTCGTGTGTAAGTGAGTCGTGTGTAAGTGAGTCGTGTATAAGTGAGTCGTGTGTAAGAGAGTCGTGTGTGTAGAGAGTCGTGTGTGAGTGAGTCATGTGTAAGAGAGTCGTGTGTGTAGAGAGTCGTGTGTGAGTGAGTCATGTGTAAGTGAGTTTGCGGGTAAGTGAGTCGTGTGTGAGTGAGTCGTGTGTGAGTGAGTCGTGTGTAACTGAGTGTGTAAGTGAGCGTGTAAGTGAGTCGTGTGTAAGTGAGTCGTGTGTGAGTGAGTCGTGTGTAACTGAGTCGTGTATAATTGAGTCGTGTGTAAGTGAGTCATGTGTAAGTGAGTCGTGTGTAAGTGAGTCATGTTTAACTGAGTTATGTGTAAGTGAGTCACATGTAACTGAGTCGTGTGTAACTGAGTCATGTGTAACTGAGTCGTGTATAAGTGAGTCATGTAAAAGTGAGTCGTGTGTAACTGAGTCGTGTATAATTGAGTCGTGAGTAAGTGAGTCGTGTGTAAGTGAGTCGTGTGTAAGTGAGTCATGTTTAACTGAGTTATGTGTAAGTAAGTTGAGTGTAACTGAGTCGTGTGTAAGTGAGTTGTGTGTAACTTAGTTGTGTAAAAGTGAGTCGTGTGTAACTGAGTCGTGTATAAGTGAGTCGTGTGTAAGTGAGTCGTGTGTAAGAGAGTCGTGTGTAACTGAGTCGTGTGTAACTGAGTTGTGTGTAAGTGAGTCGTGTGTAACTGAGTCGTGTGTGAGTGAGTCGTGTATAAGTGAGTCGTGTGTAAGTGAGTCGCGTGTAAGTGAGTCGTGTGTAAGTGAGTCGTGTCTAAGTGAGTTGTGTACGAGTGAGTCGTGTGTAAGTGAGTTTGTGGGTAAGTGAGTCGTGTATAAGTGAGTCGTGTGTGAGTGAGTCGTGTGTGAGTGAGTTGTGTATAAGTGAGTCGTGTGTAAGTGAGTCGTGTGTAAGTGAGTCGTGTATAAGTGAGTCATGTGTAAGTGAGTTGTGTGTAAGTGAGTTTGTGGGTAAGTGAGTCGTGTATAAGTGAGTCGTGTATAAGTGAGTCGTGTGTGAGTGAGTAGTGTGTGAGTGAGTC
Source organism: Silurus aristotelis (assembly GCF_946808225.1). Lineage (NCBI taxonomy): Eukaryota > Metazoa > Chordata > Actinopteri > Siluriformes > Siluridae > Silurus > Silurus aristotelis. The sequence continues at coordinate 29,506,395 of NC_139584.1, read as the reverse complement.
GTGTATAAGTGAGTCGTGTGTGAGTGAGTCATGTGTGAGTGAGTCGTGTATAACTGAGTCGTGTGTTTATTGTCAGCGTGAAGCTGCCAAACACATACTGAAGCCAAGCGAACAGACGAGACGGAAAGATGCTGATGTCTGTTTTCCTCCAACACACTTCAGCTGCTGTTCCCTTTAAAATTCTATTTATTCATGTAGGATGAAAACATCAATAAAAATCATAAACATGTATTTTGTTCTGCCTGTTTGATGCGTAATAAATGACAGTGTATAAATAAATATACAAACACTGGCGCTATTTTAACATCTCATGTGTCTTCCATCTCATTTCTATTCTTTATTATTTTAACATCGATAACATTAACATTCCCTTCAACACTTAACAGATAAATTAAGGATATAACTTGTGTTCCAGGATTATATACAGTGTATATAAAAGTATTCAGACCCCCTTCACCTTTTTCAGTTTTATGTTGCAGCCACACAATCATTCACATCGCTCACATCAATTTGATTCAACACTCAGTTCCTCATACTGACAGAGAAAACAAAATTCTAAAAATATCTATATTTTTATATATATTTATATATATATATATATATATATATATATATATATATATATATATATATATATATATATATATATATATATATATATATATATATATATATAGGTGTCTATAAGAACTGATGTCCTTAAGTATTCAGATATTTTACACAGTAATTTACAATTTCACAATTTAGCAACTAATTCCAGCCTCAAGTCTTTTTGGGTTTGACGCCACAAGCTTTACACACCTGAAACCTGGGGGATTTTCTGTTATTCTTCAGAGCAAATCCTCTCAAGCTGGGGAAGGTTGGACAGGGAGCGTCGGTGGACACTTTCAGTGTTCTCCACAGATGTTCAATAGGGTTCAGGTCAAGGCTCTGTCTGGGCCGCTCTGGGACATTCACATGAGGTCCTGAGCACTGTGGAACACGTCTATACCAAGAAGATCTCTGTACTTTGCTTTATTCAGCTTTCCCTCAACCCTGATCAGTCTCTCAGTCCCTGCTGTGAAAAACAACCCCCACAGCATGATGATGCCACCACCGTGCTTCACTGCTGGGATGGTTTTGGGCAGGAGATGAAGGGTGCCTGATTTTCTTCAAACATCTCAGCATCGATCAAGAGAAATGAGAGACACCTGAACTCTTTTTCAAATGTTGTTCCAAAGGGTCTGGATGCTTATGTACATGTGATATTTCAGTTTTTTCTCTTTAATAAACGCACAGACATTTCTAGAATTGATTTTACTTTATCATTACGTGGTACTTAGAGTAGATTTATGAGCAACTTTTTTAAAATCATTTAAGTATCAGGCTGCAAAATAACAACATTGAAAAAAGTGAAGGGAGTCTGAACACTTTCTGAACACACGGACAAGCCTTCACTCCCCTACGTGCATCAATGATCCTCGTCCCCCACGACCCTGTCGCCGGTTCACCACTGTTCCTTCCTTGGAACGCTATTAATAGATTCTGACCACTGAGGACCAGGAACATCCCACAAGAGCTGCAGTTTTGGAGATGCTCTGACCCAGTCGTCTAGACGTCACAATTTGTCAAACTCGCTCAAATTCTTACGCTCGTCCATTTTTCCTGCTTCTAACATCAACGTGGAGGACAAAATGTTGCTGCAGATAAATATATCCGCCTACAAACACTGATGGATTATGTGCTGTTGGTTGACCAGTTATATTACATCCGTTTTTTAAAAACAAACAAACAATAAAATAATTTATTATACGTAATTATTATTATAATACAAATAAATAAGATAGCATAATAAAAGAAACTGCAATTAAAATATTAAAATACAATGCCATTAACCTCAAAATGCACATTTTAATCAAAATTCAACAAAAACATTGTTTGCACCTCTGCAATATTATTATTATTATTATTATTATTATTATTATTATTAATATTATTATTATTATTATTATTATTATTATTATTATTATTATCGTTGTTGTTGTTGTTTTCCTGTTATAATCATAGAAACAAAATCGTGTTCAGTTATTATAAATGTTGTATTTGTTCTATCCACTAGGGCGGCGCTGTTTCACCAGACTGAAACTCCAGCAGTTTGCTGTAGTAATATTTCCTACCCTGCAGGAGGAGCAATTCTACACCCCACACATCTGTACATTTCGGCCCAGAATTTACCCAACAACAGCTGAGTTCTGTGAGTTCCTGCTTTATGATTAGATGTTTTTTTTTCTGGAAGGGAACTAATTAATTATATGGGACTTTCTGCTCTTTTGTAACATGATCTGTTTTCAGTTTCACAGACAAAAAAAAGCAGCAACACTTCCACTTTTTAGCAAATATAAGGATAAATAAATCAATCAATCAATAAATCAATCAATTAATAAATCAATAAATCAATAAATATAATGCAAAATATCCAGACCAGTTTCCAAAAGCTTTTGAGGTTCCAATTATAACCTGCATTATAATCTAAACTCAGTATAAATACAATATACAGTATATTATTGTACATATTTACTACATCATGTCTAAATATGATTATTGCACACGATTATTTGTAAACATTTCCATGCTTCTGTGACTTCAATATCCAGACAGTGAATTGTGCTGAATAATAATATCACACCACTGGGGAATTTTGTTCACACACAGACTGAATGGATGAATTTCACCCCTAAACACACTGAACACCATTCATTAAAGAACTAAAACTTCCAACAACTGATGACGTAATCCAGACGGTGAATTTCCATTGGCTGAGCAGAGTTTAATTATCAGCGCCATCACCGTCATCAAGGGGACTTTAAAACTGGATGTTCAGCTCTGTTTTTGTTCTGCAAACACTTTCAGTTCTTCCCCAGCGCTGAGAAATCACCTAGAAATGATCCAGATCCTCATCCTCACAATCCACAGGAAGCCACAGAGAAAAACATCGATCCTTATCAGAATCAGAATCTTGAATCACCTGGAACACTTATGTAAAGGAGATTTAGTGCATAGTGGATTATAGTGTAGATATTGTACAACAAAGAGAAAATAATACTTTTAATACTAATTATAATAATTTATAATTTTTATATTAGAACCAATAGAACATTACATGTATTTATGAATAAAAACAAATACATCATAAATAAACCTTGTACACGGATATACGTTTATATTTATTAAATAAATTACAACAGAATCCAACTAAAATTAAATCTATATTTCTGTGACTTCTGATTTTACGTTACTCTATAATTTCTTGCATCTCTCACACATTTACACCAAATCAGGTCTGGACTTGTTGATAGGAACAGAAACTTGTGTGAGATCGTGACTGATGCCTGAAGAGTCCCAACAAACCAGTGCTGAGGTTTTTCTCCACAGAAAGCTGACATTATGGAATTATAAACCCAACCACAACCAGTGGACTCAGTCTGGACTATAATCCAAGCATTTTCACACCTAAACCAATCAGACGACAGCTTTAATATTGCATCATAAGTTTCTGGAAAAATCAAACATTATGGGCTTCAAATAAAAATGTAGTCCAGTCATAATCTGAGTTATTATAAAGAAATACATATTTTCTTGTTATAAAAAAAACCATAAAGCAGCATTAAACCCACAGCAGCACAAAACCGATGCTGTAAAATAATCCACTTTAGCTTCTGAAAGTCATGAGATGGTTTTAAATGAGTCTCCTGCATCATGTTAGAGTGATGCTACCAAACACATAAGCAGCATTGCGACTGAAGCCAAGCGAACTGAAGAGACTGAAAGATGCAATAACACACACATCAGCAGTAATTCCCTTTAAACCTCCAGTTTTGTAGAATAAACACACATTAATATCATATGCCTATTTTTTCATGTTTTTTGAGGTTCTACACTGATCAGCCATAATATTATGACCACCTGCCTAATATTGCGTTGGTTCCTTTTTTCCTGCTAAAACAGTCGTGACCCATCGATTATTAACAACATGAACTTCTTCAGAAGTTTGAGCTACAGGAGCTCGTCTGTTGGATCGGACCACATGGACCAGCCTTCGCTCCTCACGTGCATCAGTGATTCTCATCTCACCCACGACCCTGTCGCCGGATCACCACTGTTCCTTCCTTGGAGCACTTTTGATAGATTCTGACCACTGCAGACCAGGAACATCCCACAAGAGCTGCAGTTTTGGAGATGCTCTGACCCAGACGTCTAGACGTCACAATTTGTCAAAATCGCTCAAATCCTTACGCTCGTCCATTTTTCCTGCTTCTAACATCAACTTTAAGGACAAAATGTTAATTTCCTGCCTAAATAATAAATCTACTCACTAACAGGTGCCATGATGAAGATCATCAGTGTTTTTCACTTCACCACTCAGAATGTTATAATTTAATACCTGGTCGGTGTTATAGATAAAGAAATGTGTGATCGATATTGATGGAAATGAATATCCATCAGCTTATCATCACTAATTCCATGAAATTCTGTGGAACATTTTTTATAGAATACAAAACCTTTTTAGAAAGCTGTTCAAGTGCACATGTAGTATTATCTCTGCTGTGGTGATATGGAGATGTTCATTAAACAGTTATGGAAGGAGTCTCCAGTATCAGCATATTGTTAACTATTTTTTTGACATTTTTATAATTATCACAGGTCAAAGATGTGATCTCTAGATGACAGGGTGAGAGCAGAGCATCTCCAACCAGAAGGTTTTGTAGAGAGTTCTCCATATGCAGTAGTTTGTACCTCTCAAACGTGGTTTTTCGATTTGGTGATATGGAGATGTTCATGAAACATTCATGAAAGGAGTCTCCAGTGCCGGCATGTTTTAACCAATTTCTCAATCTCACCTCTCTCACCTTGTCTCTAAAACGTCCTACATGTGCTGTCCCTCTAATAAACTAATTTCTAATCCTGTCCATCGTCGTCACTCCCAACGAACATCTCAACATCTTCAGCTCTGCTACCTCCAGCTCCACCTCCTGTCTTCTACTCAATGCCACTGTCTCTAAACCATACAACATCTCAGGTCTCACCACAGTCCTATAAACTTTCCCTTTCACTCTCACAGATACTCTTCTATCACTAATTACTCCTGCTCTCACTCTTCTCCACCCACTCCACCCTGCCTGCACTCTTTTCTTCACTTCTCTAACACACTCCCCATTACATTGCATTGTTGACCCCAGGTACCTGAACTCCTCCACCTTCTCCACCTCTTCTCCCTGAAACCGCACCCCTACACTGCCCTCCCTCTTATTCACACACATGTACTCTGTCTTACTCCTACTGACTTGCATTCCCCTTCTCTCCAGCGTGTTATTCCACCTCTCCAGGATCTTCTCCACCTGTTCTCTACTCTCACCACAAACCACAATATCATCTGCAAACATCATAGGCCATGGGGACTCCTGTCTGACCTAGTCCGTCAACCTGTCCATCACCACTGCAAACAGGAAAGGGCTCAGAGCCGATCCTTGATGCAGTCCAACCTCCACCTTGAACCTGCTGTCACACTCTCCTCATACATGTCCTACAACATCCTCACATACTTCTCTGACACTCCTGACTTCCTCATACAATACCAAGCTGAAGGAATGTTTATATTTACTATAACATAAGTGACAACAATAATATATAATGACACTTCTGGACAACACAGTGCTTTATTTAATTTTATTATAAAATTAGGAACTCAAAATGTTTATTTCAAATTTTTAAATTTTTGTACAGGTTTTAAGGATTAACAAAGCTAGAGTCATAAAAATACCCCTTCAAAAAATTTGCATGCTATCTATCCACTAGGGCGGCGCTGTTACACCAGACTGAAATTCCTCCGCAGTTTGCTGTAGTAATATTTCCTACACAACAGGAGGAGTGTTTTTATAATCCACTCCTTTACACATTTCAGGCTGCAGTTTACCTGACAACAGATGAGATCTGCAACTTTGTGCATTATAATTCGGTGTTTCATGTAAAGGGAACTATGTTATATACGGCTTTCTGCTTCCTTGTGTAACAGGTTCTGTTGTCATTGTCATCTCACAGACAAAAAAAGACAACAAAAAAATTAAACAGCAAACAAATTGTTAGCAAATGACAAAAAACTTAAACTTAATATAATGAAAGATGTTTCCAAAATCCTGGTTCCCAAAAATGTTTTCTTTTAAACTAATTATTATACATTAATTTAATTGTTTTAATTTTAATTAAATATTAACATTTTTTGTTCAATGCCACAAGTTTAAATGTTGAAGAAATTCCTAAAAGAAATCTCCTAAAAGAAATCACAAAAGCAGACAGTAAACTCAGTATCACACTACTGGGGACTTTTATTTACACGTTCAGACTGCACTGAGGGATTTCACCCTTAAACACACTGAACACTTTTCAGTATGAACTCAAGCATCTTCCAGTGACAGATGACGCCATACAGACGGTGTGTTTCTATTGGCTGAATAAACAGTTATCATGATCGGGGTTTTCTAAGTTGGTCCTGCAGCTCTGCTTTGTTCTGCAAACACTTTCAGTTCCCTCCCAAAACTGAGAAATCACACAGATGAAAACCTGAAGGTGATCCACATCCTCATCCTCATAGTTCACAGAAATCCTGAGAAAAATGCTGACCTGATTTATGTCATAGTGCTTAATAGAACTCGCAGTGTTGCATTCCAGAATAATAGTGTTAATGATAAAAATGCAAATATATATATATATGCATAAATTAGTGATGAAGTAAATAACATTATTTCCGGGAAATGCCAAATATAAAGGGTTGGGATTTTTAGGCATAAAGTCAAATCACTTCTCAAAGTAAATGTGTAGGAGGCAAATGGAATGTGTAAGGATCTGATAGATTTTGGCAAATTTTGATGTTGAGACAATTGCATCTGCAAAACAACAGGTCCTGTAGGGCGTTCATGGTATTCAGTTGTTTGTACCTGCCAAATGGACTCCAATGAGTGACACGTTTCTGTAGGTTTGAGTAGCTCATCCTGACCCCTGTGCACCACCCAAAACTCCTACAATGGGCACCAGAATGGACAATGGAGCACTGAAAGATGGCGGCTTGTTAAGATAAAGTACATTACTTACCTGGAGATAAGAGAGTACCACGATGCCTATGTGAAGAACGCAAATTTGTTTTGGCAGTGTGATGCTTTGGCCAATGTTCTTTTGGAAAATATTGGATCTTGGACTCATGTGCATTTGACTTAATTACACCTACCTAAACATCATTGAAGACCAAGTGCACTAATTCAGGACAAAGGTGTTCCATGGTGGCAATGGCCTCCTACAGAAGGATAATATGCTGCTCTGCTATAAATCAAGAATGGTTTAAGGAACAATGACAAGGAGTTCAAGGTGTTGGCTTTTTGCCATTAAAATGATCTATGGAATATATGGACAACAATTTTGAACCATGGAGACCATATCTTGCAATTTAAAAGATCTGCTGCTAAAATCTTGGTGACACATACCAGAGCAGGAGTGCTTGCCTTGATGAGTCAACTTGTAGCCCAACAGCTTCTTCAAACCTGCTCTACTACCAAGACCTAAAATGGAATATTTTTCCAAAGGTCAGCCACAATGGCAGACGAGTGCAATGAAAAAGCCATAGTTGTCCAGATGGTGTTTGTCTTGTGGTTCTTTGATACTGTTATTCCTGAATAGTTTGAGGGTCACAATCTTGCATTGTTAGAAGAGGTGGTTCAACTGGCAGAGGACCACTTGTAGAATACCTGAGGGGACCCTCCTTATCTCCCTCTCTTTCCCCCTGGCTATCATTCTTCTCAGCATGTCAGCTGGTGAATACACCAGCCATCTTATAAGTACTCTAGCACTCACTTTCATTAATTGAGGTGTTCTTTGAAAAAAATTGGTTTGGACCCCAGGAGGGCAACACCCCCCTGCTGACATGTCTCTGTTTAACATCTACGCTTGCATTGTAACAACCATATTACAAAAACAAGCTTCTTCCACCTTAGAAATATTGCTAAGCTAAGAAACATGTCTGTTACAGAGAAGCTCGTCCATGCGTTCATGACCTCCAGACTGGACTATTGTAATGCATTACTAGGTGGATGTCCTGCATCATTAATAAATAAGCTACAGTTTGTCTAGAATGCAGCAGACAGAGTTCTCACAAGGTCGAGAAAATATCATGTATATCAATATAATATAATACCATATAACCCCAATCTTCTCATCCCTACACTGGCTTCCTGTTAAGTTTCAAATCCACTACAAATTACTGCTACTTACCTACAAAACACTAAAAGGTTTATCTCCATGTATCTCCAGTCTTCTAACACGCTACAATCCATCACGCTCCCTGAGATCTCAAAACTCTGGACTTCTAGTAGTTCCTAGAATAGCAAAGTCCACTAAAGGTGGTAGAACATTTTCACATTTAGCTCCTAAACTCTGGAATAGTCTTCCTGACAGTGTTCGGGGTTCAGACACACTCTCCCAGTTTAAGTGCAGATTAAAGACGTCTCTTTTTAGCAAAGCCTACACATAACACACATAACACACATCACATCATAACCTTGTGCTCCATAACATCTGATCACATGCACATTATCAACTTGTGCTGTTAATATCATGAACAGCAGCTACGCTAATTCCTCTCCACTGCTTCTCTTTCTCTCCCCATCCCGAGGAATCCTGAGGTTGCTCCAGCTCCAGTCACATCCCACCTCATGAAGATTATGGACCTTTTAAAAAGTAGATGCTCACAAACATCCTAAACCATCTAGAGATGTACCAGTGCCTATTGGATTCCACTTCGTGTGGATTTTGGACACTGGACCTCTTTGAGTGTTTAAAGGCTCTGGCATAAAGAAGCTGGTGTTGGATCTGTAATGATCTCAAATGTTGAGCCATTTTATTAATTGCTCAGTAGCTCCTAGTTTTATAACCACACTGACTGTATAAGACTGTAGAAAGATCATCACTCATAATCACACACTCCAGTGCTCATGTTAGTTCTCACTCTCCAGTGTTCTGTAGTGTTTAAAGACTATAATCACACTCTTGATGTCACCCAAATGAGGATGGGTTCCCCTTTTGAGTCTGGTTCCTCTCAGTGTTTCTTCCTCATAACAATTTTTCTTTTAAGCAGAGAGGAACGATCTTATTTTCTTTAACCTGGTTTATTACAGCGTTTTAATGGGATTGTATTTAACACTTTGATATACTCAGCATTTAAATAAAAAAATGGACAGAATATATTAATTTTATCCCCTTTAATGTTTAGGGAAGCTAGCAGTTTTAGCATACACAGCACCATGCTGTCTGGTTCAGTACTTCAGAAAGAGGAAATTTAGTTGGAAGGTTAGAACTGATCGAGTTTGGTGGATGAAAATGATCTGCCACTTCTGCTTCATTTCTGCTTCTAAGTTTTTTACATCTGCTTTTAATTCACTGTTGTTTCCTAGATTTTTTCAACCTTAAATTAAAATCCAATCTCACTCATAAACCAATTTGTTGGCCCTGAGAAAGAACAATTACGTATTGATCACATATCTTATCCTATGTTCATACTCATGAGAGACAGAAGAGTATGTGATAATTGGTCCAAAGGTACCAGGACCTAAAAATACTGTCCAGAGTGATAAAGACAGCAGAGTAGGACATCAGGACTTACAGGACCCCTGTATCAGTGACATCTACACCAAGCAGACCAGAGCCAGGAGAATTATGAAAGATTCACCAGATCCTGAGGGTCAACTGCACTATTTTGCATCATTATTTTTTTGCAAACTCTTAGTTTATAGATCTCAAATATATATATATATTACTATTTCTATCTACAAACTGATAATGCAGTAAAAAACAGTGCCAGAGGTCTTTTAACTCCAACATAATTTTGTTACAATTGATGATGTAGAATATTATGATAGTTGGATTTAAAGGATTCTTTATGGTCAAGCAAGACAAACAAGAATACACGACTCTGATCAGCAGACATTCAGTGCTCTTTCTGTGCTCTTCTCTCTCTCTCTCTCTCTCTCTCTCTCTCTCTCTCTCACTCTCTCTCTCTCTCTCTCTTTCTCTCTCTCTCTCTCTCTTTCTCTCTCTCTCTCTCTCTCTCTCTCTCTCTCTCTCTCTTTCTCTCTCTCTCTCTCTCTCTCTCTCTATTTCTCTCTCTCTCTCTCTCTCTCTCTCTCTCTCTCTCTCTCGTTTCTCTCTCTCTCTCTCTCTCTCTCTCTCTCTCTCTCTCTCTCTCTCTCTCTCTCTCTCTTCTCTCTCTCTCTCTCTCTCTCTCTCTCTCTCTTTCTCTCTCTCTCTCTCTATTTCTCTCTCTCTCTCTCTCTCTCTCTCTCTCTGAGGCATAAAAAAAATCGTTGATTCATGACAGCTATTCATATGTACATCAATCAGGCATAAATTTATGACCACTGACAGGTGAAGTGAACACTGATGATCTCTTCATCATGGCACCTGTTAGTGGATTGGTAAGCATTGGAGCGAGTAGATTAAGGGCCAAACCACGATGGCTAGACGACTGGGTCAGAGCATTTTTTTACATCACGTAGATGGCCGGGTTTGTGTGCATCGCTTTCCTGGGGAACACATGGCAACAGGGAAGAACTATGGGAAGAAGGTGAGCCAGCAGTGGCAGTTTGATGCTTTGGGCAATGCTTTGCTGGGAAACCTTGAGTCCGGCCATACATGTGGATGTTACTTCGACATGTACCTCCTTAAGTACTGTTGCAGACCATCTGCACCCTTTCATGCAAACGTTATTCCTTGATGGCTGTTGCCTCTTTCAGCAGGATAATGTGCTCTGCCACAAAGCTAAAATGTCCTGTAACAATTCAGAATTTAGATCACTGTTATTTCTAAACTGTTTTGACAATATAATTTTATTACAAATTGATTAATGATATGATACAAAGATTTCTTATGATTTGCTGTTGAGTGTAAGCATGCACAGAAATAAAGGAACTGAACTAAATTTAGTATAAATATTTGAAGCTCTCACACTTGGAAATGTGAAAGTTCTAAACCTCATATATTTGGAGCCTAATTTAAAAATGTGCATTACTTTGAGCAATAACATGCTGTTAACAAGCTGAGATTCCATCACCACTGCTTATCTACAACCTGATTACCACCAGGTATAATATATTAACTACCCTCTGAGCAGCCTTATGATGCAGGTGGCTGCTAAGGTTTTTAAATGTTTGCTACCAACTTTTTAGCAACTATGACATTGAGCTATGAAACCAGCTAAAAACAACACAGCAACTAATTAAATACTGTGATTCCTCAAATGAATCCTCTAGTCTCATGTGGTCCAGTGTTTCTTCAGTTCTCCACTCACAAATTTATTTCCTGTCTGTAATTATTTCCCATTTACTGTCTAATGTGCACAAATGGAGAAGATGTTCAGAACCGTGGTTTCATCTTATCCTGTTAGAGACACATATTCATCCAATGTGTATCTGAAAAAGAGACATTGTGAAAAGAAAATAAAGCTGGTAACAAAGTAATAGACATTTATGGAGCTTTTCGCGAACCTGATGAAAAACTTTTAAAATGTCAACCACCTAATACATAGATGCACATTTAAAATTATTGTACTGTGAATAAAGGGAAATGTTCTTCTGGTTTGAGAAGATTCATATCATTAAAAAAGCAATGGACAAAGTGCACCACTGGGGCTTTAACTTCACTTCTCAGAGTCTGAAAGCAAACACAAGCTGATCTCATGCAGTAAAACATCTCAGTTAGAACTGATCATCTTCTCACAACAGATGATGTAATGAACGAAGTGGTTTCCTATTGGCTGAGCTCATAATCATACTCAGGATTTTCTGTGCTTGTTGTGTAACTGTGTTTTTGTTCTGTAGACACTTTCACTTCACGCAGGACAGAGATGGAAAACTAGAATTAATCTACATCTTCATCCTTTTCATCCATTCCTTCTTCATCCTTTTCGGTTTAACAAAAACAGTTTCCTGTAATGCACAGAGAAATATCCCACCCTAAAAAGTGTGTCCTGGATTGTTTAAAGGCTCTGGCATGGAGAAGCTGATGCTGGATCTGTGATGATCACAAATGCTGAACTCATAAAACTAGAAGCTACTGACCATATAGACTGTATAAGACTGTAGAAAGAACATCACTTATAATCTTATACTCCAGTGCTCATGTTAGTTCTCACTCTCCAGTGTTCTGTATTGTTGAAAGATTTATGATCAAACTCTTGATGTCACCCAAATGAGGATGGGTTCCCTTTTGAGTCTGGTTCCTCTCAAGGTTTCTTCCTCATAACATCTAAGGGAGTTTTTCCTTGCCACAGTCACCACGGCTGCTCATCAGGGACAAATACACACCATAAACACACACCATTCACCTTCACTGTTGATTTGTGTAAAGCTGCTTTGAGACAATGTCTGTTGTGAAAAGCGCAATAGAAATAAACTTGACTTGATTTGACTTGTTTATATGGTATTGATTATTTTGAATATACAGGACTTTTTTAAGAAAATAAAGAAATGTAAATGTTATTTACCTGTAAAGAATATCAGAGAATCTCTGTGCTGTTTTTATGTTTTTTATTTTATTTTATTTTAGTGAACACTTTCCTAAACCACAGAAACAAACAATCTAGTGTTTACTTCCTGTTGGTGTAATTTTCTATTGTTGTGTTTTAGACTATGGAGGGCAAAAATGACATAAAACTAACAGCAAGAAACAAACAAACAAAAGAATATGTGAAAAAGTAATAAACAAGTAAAAACAAATCCAGAAATAATGACATGAATTAATGCATTTTTACAAATAATAATAATAATAATAATAATAATAATAAGAAGAAGAAGAAGAAGAATAACAATAACGATTATACGTATTATTGTTATTGTTATTATTATTATTTATTAGAACATTTATACTTAAGTAAATCAAGGCGAGTTTGTCTTTAATTCAGATGTGTGACTGTCATGAACACCTGTAATGTTCTTATCCAATCATCTTGCTTCTGTGAAAGATCTTCACATCTGCCCAGTTCTCGTCCATTCAACACCTAAACTATGAGGAACAGATGTTCGCTCAGTATCTGATGTACAGTACTGTGTCAAGGTTTTAGGCAGGTGTGAAAAAATGCCATAAAGTAAAAAAAAAAGTGTTTATAATAAATTTTTTCAACTATTAAAATGGAGTAAATGAACAGAAGAAAAATCCAAATCCAAGTGTTTGTGGGACACATGAACAAAGTTTTTGAAGGAACCCAGCAGGTAAGTAGTTTTAACATCTTGGAGAAATAGCCAAGGATCTTCTGTGGATGTAGGCCACCTTAAATCCTTAATGTGATCCCAGACAGACTCAGTGATCAGATCAGGACTCTAACCATTAATCCTGACCACATCTCCAACTTCATTTGCAGAAATTCAGCCCCAAACTTGTAGGAAACCTCCACCACCATGCTTAACTGTTACCTGCAGACACTCTAATCTATCGCTTTTAAGTGAACTTGCCTCCTGCAGCAACTAAATATTTTAGGTTTTGACTCATCAGTCCAGAGCACCTGCTCCCATTTTTCTGCCCCCAGTTCCTCTGGTTTTGTGTATAGTTTGGTCTTGTTTTCATTTTGGATGTTTGGCTTTTTGGCCATATTTCTTCCATTAAGACCAATTTTGACCAGACTTCTCCAGACAGCAGATGGGTGCAAATCTTGGCCTGTGAGAGACCTTGGTGATACAGTAGAATTACCATGTGCCTTGTTGTTGTGCTCAGTCTTGCCATGGTGTAGGGGAACATGAAAGACATGAAACTGTCTTCAACACCTTCACCTAAAACGTGGTTCACACTGTGCAATTTTGCTCACAATTTGGACTCTTTCCTGCAGTGTGACTTTTACTGAGTGCTGTCAAACCAAGAACCAATAGAAGCTCCGAACCTGAAAATGTGGAAACAAGTTCACAGGTGGACAGTAGAGAAAGAAGAGAAACATATTGAGTTTTGGAGAAAAAAAGGAGTGTTTGCATGATGATTTTATTATCAAGGCATTTCATGAACAAAATTAACACTACAGATTGTTTTTGTTTGTGTTAGCTTCTGAGTCTGAACGTGTCACGGATTGAAGACGTAAACCTTCAGAAAAGTCTTTTTTTGTGTGTGCATACAGTCATACAGTCTGACATTAAGACATCTGAGATCCTACAGTGTGACCTGGAGAATCATGTTCATACAGTCTGACAAACAACAATCGCAAAGGACTATAAAAGATCATGTAGATTATGAGCCTGGCATCAGTAGCAGATTTTGACTGTCCTTCACCTAGTTTGAAGCTCCTCCACAGCTGTTTCTGTTTCACTTAATGATTGTGTTTCAACCTACATATGAAATGAATCATTAGCACCTGCTTGGTATAACTGATTAATCATACACCTGACTCTGATCTACAAAAAAACTCATTACATTCAAACATAATTTGAGAAATCATAAATACAAAATAATTCTTTATTTATTTTCCCAACTGAATCTTTCTTCTAAAAATTAAATAGATTTATATAGATCCTAAATAAACACATTAAAACATAACTTTTATTTTGATATTCTTTTTTTAATATTTTTTCTATAATAATAATAATAATAATAATTATTATTATTATTATTATTATTTTTTTAGTTATCCATATCAAGCACAAAGTGTTGTAATATATGAATCTATGTGAGGTATCAGAAGATCTGAGTGTGAAGATTGAGGAAGTGTGAAGCTCAGTAGAAGCTCTGCTCAGACACTGCTGACTGTGAGGGAGAGGAATAATGTGATTGGAGGATTTACTTTATAATCACACACTGACTTTACACTCCACTCTACTGTGTGTGTCTCAGTGTGTGTGTGTGTCTCAGTGTGTGTGTGTATCAGAGACTACACTGGATTGATCTGAGCTGTTGGGTTCCTGCTGAAACTCTTCAGGATGAAATTATTTCTGATCTTGTTCACACTGATGTGTGTGAAGGACACTGAAGCTCAGAGTGAGTCTGATATTCTTCACTTATTACAGTTTATTTTATCTGTAATTATTTCAGTAGTAATTAAGAGAATGTTATAAAGTGAGAACTGCATTAATACACGACTGGATTTAAATCAAACACACAAAAAAGTCATTTGATTATTAGATTTATGTTTAATTTAACTGTGAATAACCTGCTGATGAAGTGTGAACGTGTGTGTGTGTGTGTGTGTGTGTGTGTGTGTGTGTGTGTTCAGGTAAGCACCACTATTTGGATCTGGTCGCATGCTCAGACACGGATAAGGAGTATCTGAGAGGGGCCGATGGAGAAGAGCGGTTTTACGCAGATTTTGAGAAGAAGAAGGGAGTAGACATTAACCCTCCGTTCGCTGATCCGTTCAGTAACCCCGGAGGATACGAGTTCGCCGAGGCTAATATGCCCATCTGCAAAAACAACTTAGACGTGTGTATACAAGACTTTAAAGATCAGCCGGTGCCAAAGGGTGAGTGACTCTTTATAAAAGAAGCAGAAATGTACATTTAAGACTAAAATGATTTTGATGTATGATGATGAAGATTGTTGAAGGTTTTACACTACAGTACTCTAAATAAATCACACACACACACACACACACACACACACACACACACACACACACACACACACACACAAACACAAATGTCCCAAATATGCATTATAGTGCTAAAGGGAAATGTTTATAAGTGATTAGTTATGAAATATAAAGGGATAATCAGAGGCAGTGGGATAACACACATAAAGTTTATTATTATTTAAATATCCATGATAATTGGCCTCATCTGTAATGTCTGAATACTGAAATAAAGCATTTCAGTTTAATTTTAATAAATCTGCTGTGCTCATTATGTTTGTTTAATATTTAACATTAACAGCTTAGACTCCAGAGTTATTGGTTATTAGAAGTCAGGTGAAATATTAAATGCACTACATTCTCAGAGTGATGATGATGACAGTGTGGTTTATGTTTCTCTCCAGATCCCCCACAGAGCTCCATCTATCCTAAGCAAAAGATGCAGTTGGGCTCACAGAATCTTCTCGTCTGTCACTTCACACGATTTTTCCCTCCACATGTGACTGTGCGATGGACCAAAAACAACGTGGATGTGACGGATGAATCTACACTCAATCAGTACTACCCTAATGAAGACAACACCTTCAACCAGTTCTCCCACCTGCTCTTCACTCCACAGGAGGGAGATGTTTACACCTGCACTGTGGAGCACGAGGCCCTGGAGATACCTGACACCATGACGTGGGGTGAGACACAGTGTTTATTTACTGCTTCAGCCTTTACTTACTTACCGCAGAAATAACCCTGTGTGTGTGTGTGTGTGTGTGTGTTTATTTACTGCTTCAGCCTTTACTTACTTACTGCAGAAATAACTCTGTGTGTGTGTGTGTGTGTGTGTGTGTGTGTTTATTTACTGCTTCAGCCTTTACTTACTTACTGCAGAAATAACCCTGTGTGTGTGTGTGTGTGTGTGTGTTTATTTACTGCTTCAGCCTTTACTTACTTACTGCAGAAATAACTCTGTGTGTGTGTGTGTGTGTGTGTGTGTGTGTTTATTTACTGCTTCAGCCTTTACTTACTTACTGCAGAAATAACCCTGTGTGTGTGTGTGTGTGTGTGTGTTTATTTACTGCTTCAGCCTTTACTTACTTACCGCAGAAATAACTCTGTGTGTGTGTGTGTGTGTGTGTGTGTGTGTGTGTGTGTGTGTGTGTGTGTGTGTGTGTGTGTGTGTGTGTGTAGAGGTGGATGTTGAGCTTCCCAGTGTAGGTCCGGCTGTGTTTTGTGGAGTGGGTCTGGCTGTGGGGCTGCTGGGAGTCGCTACTGGAACTTTCTTCCTGGTTAAAGGAAACCAGTGTAACTGATACTACAGGTAATAAATATAAATACACACTACATTATAATACTGTATATGATACTGTTCATCTCTCACACACTGCTCTTTCTGTGTTTTCAGCCACAAGTCAAGTTCAGAGACGTTTCAGATGCCTTCCATAAAGTCTCCTTACTTTTTAAAGAAATCTGTACATCCACTCAAGTTAAATTACCTGTTTAAAACAATTAAAACATTTTTTTTTTGTTGTTCCATTGTTCACTGTTGTTACATTTCTTAACTGTATAAATCTGTACATCTTTCATTTCCAGATTATATAATTCCTAATTAATGCTAGAAGAGTGAATTCAAATGAAAATAAATTGAGTGCCTGCAAAAAAAAATTAAAAATAAACTAAATTTACACATCTACACAGATGCTTCTTTCAGTAACTCATCTCACCAGTAGAGTCTAAACTCTGAATTAGTTAATTTAGAACATAAGTAGAAACATCACCACACACACACACACACACACACACACACACACACACACACACACACACACACACACACACACATACACATGTTATGGGTTTTTCAGAAGTAAAACCAATGTGAAAATAATTTAAGGTGCATTTCACCTTCTTATACACTTTAATTGCACATGTGGAGAAAGTATAAAAATGTTTCTTCTTCTTCTTCTTCTTCTTCTTCCGGCTTCTCCCATTTGGGGTCGCTACAGTGGATCATCTGTCTCCACAACCCCCTGTACGGTGGCCGAGAAGTGCAAAACACATTAACAAATCCAAAAACAAATTAACAAATCCAAAAACAAATTAACAAATTCAAAAACAAATTAACAAATCCAAAAACAAATTAACAAATTCAAAAACAAATTAACAAATTCAAAAACAAATTAACAAATCCAAAAACAAATTAACAAATCCAAAAACAAATTAACAAATTCAAAAAACACAACGACAAGTCAGACAAACCGGAAAAGGTAGGTATAGTTTGTGAATGGAAACTTACCGATGATTGGACGAGACACCTGTCAGTCAAAATATACAGGAAGTATTAAATCTTATAACTTTGTTTCTTGTACATGTGTAAAATTGTCCGTTTACTTTAAACTTTTTTTTTATATTATTTGGATTAGTGCACCTTTAAATAAAAAAAATAACAGAAATAAACATTGGCAAGCAAGGAGACACTGGAATTAATCCAAAGATACTTTGAGGAATGAAATTCATATGCAGTGATTTTGGAGATGCTGCAGTATATCATGACAAAAAGATCTAAGAAATTTTACGATTTGCCACATGTTTAACGATGGATGACCTTCCTAACGCAACCCTCCCCATTTATCCGAGCTTGGGACCGGCACTGTTTGTGCAACTCTAATGGCTGGGTTCGGTTCCCTGATCGGGAATCGAACCCGGGCCGCGGGAGCACCAAATCCTAACCACTAGACCACCGAGGAACCCAAACCCAACAATAACAGAGACGACTTTCTTGTTAATAATATACTTCTGATGGGAAAATTTTATATACAAAATCGAAATACTTGAAACCAAAGTTTTTTTTTTTTTTTTTTGCATTTTATAACGAGTTTATTTCTTTCACAACAGACCTAAAAGTGATTAGAAAGAAAAATGCAATGAATCTTTTGTCCTTTATAGAAAAAATGATTTACAGAATAAACCATAGCCCTGTTTATTTTAACCCTTTTTTTTTTACTTTAATTTGATGATTATTATTATAAATTGTATTTATGTATGTGTATATATTTGTATTTTTATGCACCTGTTCTGTGTATTGTAATGTAAATTGTACATGTTATTGCCAAGTTGCTTGTATAAGTTGTGAATGGAAACTTACAGATCATTGGACGAGACACCTGTCACTCACCTGTATATCTTGACTGACAGGTGTCTTGTCCAATGATCTGTAAGTTTCCATTCACAAACTATACCTACCTTTTCCGGTTTGTCTGACTTGTCGTTGTGTGTTTTTGGATTTGTTAATTTGTTTTCGGATTTGTTAGTGTGTTTTTGGATTTGTTGTTTTGTTTTTGGATTTTTTGTTTTGTTTTTGGATTTGTTAATTTGTTTTCGGATTTGTTAATGTGTTTTGCACTTTTCGGCCACTGTACCCCTGTCCTCTACATATTTGCCTCCTTCAAACCAATAAGCAGAAAAATGTTTGATCACAAAAATGTATAATATTATTATTAATAACAGTCTGCATTACCAATGTGAATCTCAGCCAAACGGACCAAACTCAATCCTACAAACAATTCATATATGTGTCAAAATAAACCTTGTTCCTCCAAAACTCTCACTCAGTAAACATACACTGTTCCTCATAACACACTGAATTATAACAATAACCACAGGGAGCATTATGTACATGATGAGCTTTTAAATGAATTTGAATGATTGTTTACATTATTTGGAATTTTATAAGAGAAAAACACCTTTTCACTTTATTGATTGTAGTAAAGCATATAGAAAAATAATGAAATCAGAAATGCTGCATTTTTTGTGCTTATTGTACTGTATTTAAGAAAAATGAATTAAAGGTGAAACCTTTTTTTTTATTATTCAGGGCTGAAATGTTTTCTGTATATTACTGTGTGATAAATAACAAATCTGGAATCTTGAAACATAATCTAAACACAAATTTGATAATAAAATTAAATCTAACTGATCTCAGTGTGTGTGTGTGTGTGTGTGTGTGTGTGTGTGTGTGTGTGTGTGTGTGTGTGTTCAAGCTGCTGCATCAGAGCTGAAACCTCGTGTAACTATATACAGTAAACACGAGGACCAGACGTGTAGTTAGATTTATTTATAAAGCTTATATTTATTCACTAAAAACATAATTCATTTATTTACATAAACATCAGTAAACTTTTTCTTAACTTTCTAATTTTTTCCAAAAAAAGAAAAAGCGTGGGGACACTGATGTCACAGGTGAAAGATCACTGAGAGCAGGCACATATCACATATGTGTCAAAATAAAAGTCATGGTGTTTTTAGGTAATATTTGAACAGAATATATATACGGCACTCAGAATATACACCGCCACTCTCAGTGCCGGTCCCAAGCCCGGATAAATGTGGAGGGTTGCGTTAGGAAGGGCATCCAGCGTAAAAACATGTGCCAAATCATACATTTTAACAGAATATTAATGTTTTTATAAGTTTATTACATATACAGATAATTAACCAGAAATATATAAAAATATAAAATGTATTTGCACATTTGTTTCAATAAAACATTATTTATTATTATTATTATTATTATTATTATTATTATTATTATTATTATTATTATTATTATTATGATTATTAATAGCAGTAATAGTAATGATTTCTCACTCATAATAAGCACAATAATTTGAGTGAATAGAGTGTATTTATTTATTTATTAACAGGTCAAATAAAAAGTTTTAATGATCAGGTATAATAAACTCTGTGTGCAACAGGTGAATAATATTGGGTTTGAGTTCTGCCTGGTAACACGTGACTGTTGTGAGAGAGAGAGAGAGAGAGAGAGAGAGAGAGAGAGAGAGAGAGAGAGAGAGAGAGAGAGTGTGTGTGTGTGTGTGTGTGTGTGTGTGTGTGTGTGTGTGTGTGTGTGTGTGTGTATAGTAGATCTGACTCTCTCTTTCTCTCTGTAGTCAGTTGGAGATCAGACAGTGAGAGGAACAGAAGATGTTGAAGATGAAGATGTTTCTCCTCCTGCTGCTGCTGCTGCCTGCAGTCCTGAATACAGCATGTGAGTGTTTCTGATACTGACTTTATTATTATTATTATTATTATTATTATTATTATTATTATTATTATTATTATTTATTGTTATTGTTATTATTATTATTATTATTTATTTATATTATTATTATTATTATTATTATTATTATTATTATTATTTATTGTTATTGTTATTGTTATTATTATTATTATTATTATTATTATTATTATTATTATTATTATTATTATTAAAATCGATACAAAATATTTATAAATGTATTAGGGAAAAATTAAAACGCAAATAAAATAAAAGTTTAGCTGCACACTGTGTTCATTTCATTAGTCCAGTCATTTATTACAGAACTGGACATTTATTTATTAATTTATTTGTTTGTTTGTTTGTTTGTGTTTAAAGTTTAGAGATGATTTAGTTGTTAAACTGTTAATAAGAATGATGTAATAAAAGTCCTCAGTGTATCAGCAGTGACACTCTGTGGTGATTTTCTCTCTCAGATGGACATTCGCTGTCAATGTCAGCACAGTGTATCTGGAGTAAAGAAGAAATGAGTGATATGGAGTTAATACGGTCCTACATCTTCAATAAGATTAAGTTTTTGGAGTTTAACAGCACTCTGGGGAAGTATACAGGATACACTGAGTTAGGAGTCAGAAACGCACAGGAATGGAACAAAGACACTGCAAGACTGCAGGCACTAAAAGCTCAAGTGGAGAGCGTCTGTAAACCCAATGTTCAGATTTACTACAACAACATCTTCAGTAAAACAGGTGATTATTCACACTCCTCATCCTCACATTCACACTGTTTATTATTCACATACACATCAATATACACGATTATTATTATTATTATTACTATTATTATTAATAAACTCAGACTGATGATTTTATTAGATTTACACAGAAAATGAAAAATAAAATCTAAAACAGAAGAAAATGTAAAATGTGTATTAAATGCAGTAAATGTCGTTAACATATACAATTTATTTATTTTTTCTAAGAACTAAACACAAATATATTGATTTAATATATTTTTACATTCTGTTTAACACTTTTATAACTTTTATATTAATTTGAACTTCACCGTAATCGTGTTAATTTTTCTCTTCAGTAATCTCACTACTACTACTACTAATAATAATAATATGAGGGCGTTTCAAAATAAAAGTCCGTAACAAACTCCAAACCTTATAAAAGTCTCCGAATATACAAAAAAAAGTAGATCAGAATAAACACATAAATCATATGAACACTTATGAACGAGTTGAAGGATTGTGTGTGTTACAGTTTGAATGACTCTAAGCTGTAAGTGTATGTTGATGTGTTATTTTGCAGTTGAGCCTCAGGTTGACGTGTCGTTGGTGAAAAAATCAGAAGGTTCTCACGTGACCAATCTGATGTGCAGCGCTTACAGCTTTTACCCTCCACACATTAAAGTCACCTGGCTGAGGAACGGTAAGGAGGTTAAGGGAGGTGTGACGTCTACTGCGGAGATGCCTGATGGAGACTGGTACTATCAGATCCACTCTCACCTGGAGTACAAACCTGAATCTGGAGAGGAGATCTCCTGTGTGGTGGAACACGCCAGCTTCAAAAAACCCATGATCTATAAGTGGGGTGAGTCTGATCTTCATAATCAGATCATCACAGTCTGATGTAAATATCTGAATGATAATGTATATTGCTGCTGTTCTGATGGTGAATCTGATGTTATAATTGGATCTAAACCCCTGTATGACTCAGACCCGTCCATGCCTGAATCTGATAAGAGTAAGATCGCTATCGGAGCTTCAGGGTTGGTGTTGGGGATCATAATCTCAGCAGCTGGATTCATCTACTACAAGAAGAAACACTCAGGTCAGTGACGTATATAAAGAGAAATAACATCAGAACTGAACATACACACGTGTAGAATCATTTAAGTTTCTGTCTGATCTTCATCATCTGCTTTATTTCTGATCACAGGACGGATCCTGGTGCCCACATAAACACAGGTAGACGGAATTCGACAATTTCATCTCATTTCCCATATTAGATAAAGTTTATTTACCCATAATGCTCTGTTTTGTTTACACTAAAACGTGAATTCTCCTGTTTCAGGTCTTTACACTGAGAAACACTGGAGTGTTTACTGAAGAGGCTTTAACTGATAAACATCTGCTTTATTCTGAACATTTTATACTTACTGAAATGAAACATCTGCATCTGGATTTACTTTAACTTCATGTAGGATTTTCATTCAAACTGATGTTAATAATGTGATTATATATTTTATAAAAACTCTTCAGTAGAAAGTGATTTAAATTGAGCCCAATTTCTACATTCAGCTTTAAAACCAATTAAGAACAATTAACAATTCATTTCGAAGATTTTTTTCCACAAATCAGGGCCTAAAAAAGCCTGAATGCTGTTTAGGAACGAATGCTTGTCAATATTAATTAAATAGCGCCCCCTACAGTCTGCTGTTCCCTCAACACTGTCTCAGACATAATCATGTTTATTATTATTTCATTCTAAAACTTATCTGTAAATTCCTGCTTTTGTATCACGAGAGGCTTAAAAAGTAATTTTAATAGATAGATCTTTTATTCTGTTTGAAAACTGACTCTTAATAAAAGTATGGTTGAGAGTTTTGAAACAAAATCACTGCAAAAGAGATTTTTTTTAATCAGTTATCTATCTATCTATCTATCTATCTATCTATCTATCTATCTATCTATCTATCTATCTATCTATCTATCTATCTATCTATCTATCTATCTATCTATCTATCCATCCATCCATCCATCCATCCATCCATCCATCCATCCTGATCATCTGATGAGAGTTTTAATTAATCCTAGCATATCAGTCTTAATGTGTAAAATGATATCCAGATTGAAGTCAGAAACTTCATTAATTAAAAATGTCATGAATAATCAATAAAAAAATTAGATTATTGGAAAAGATTTTGGCAGAAATTTTCCCAGAATGATGGGATTTGACCTCACAACCTTCAGAAACTTTTTAGATAAAATGCTGCACTTTTACTGCAGAGGCTTTGAGAAAAGAAAAGAAAAGAAAAGAAAAGAAAAGAAAAGAAAGAAAAGAAAAGAAAAGAAAAGAAAAGAAAAGAAAAGAAAAGAAAAGAAAAGAAATGTGAGAGTGAAAAACAATAATAAGGAAAAAGAATGATTAGAAAAGATGGACAAAAATATGTCATGCTAAACAACATGGAAAAATCTGAAGTTCATACACTATATTAACAAAAGTATTGGGACACCTGGTCATAACTCTGGTGGTTTGGTATGTGATTTTTGAGCATCACATTCCACATATAGGCCCAACTTGCTCTAATTATTTCCTCCACTCTTCTGGGAAGATGTTCCACTAGATTTTGGAGTGTGCTTATGGATATTTGTGTTAATCAGACACAAGGGTGTTATGAAAGGCAGGTTCTGATGTAGGTGAGGAGACCTGGGGTGCAATCAGCGTTCACATTCATCCCAAAGGGGTTCAGTAGAGATGAGATCAGAGCTCAAGATCTTCCTCACCAAAGCATGTAAACCAGATCTCACTTTGTGCACAGGGGCCTTGCCATGCTGGAACAGGTTTGAGTTTCCAAGTTCAAGCTAATTCATCATTTTATTATATCGCATCTAAAGACGTCCTGTTCTATTGAGTGCCTTCATCTTTGTAAAAGAACGAGATATAGCAGGAAAGATCAGGTGTCCCAATACTTTTGGAAATATAATGTATTTAGAGGTGATGGATAAATATACAGAATACAGGATATACAGGTGCTTATTGTATTGAAGCATCTTTAATAGTAAATATTTTTTCATCTTGAGCAGTGCTCATGTTTTTTTCCAGGACTTTCAGTCATGTCTTTCCCTAGTGACTGATGATGTCATAATAATTCTCTGCTGTAATTGGCTTATGTGTAGAAGTGGTTTCAGTCATTTAGAAACTTCTCCATATTGATTGTCTCAAAATAATACTTTTAAATACTGCAATCATTTGAAATGTGATTATGTGATAAATATTCGTTAGTAAACTTATTCAACATGAGATGATGGTTACTGTAAAATTCAGTGTTTATTTGCAACATTTTATTTACTTACTCTTTTTTCTCTAGCAGCAAACTTTTCAAGAAAATAGTAAGAGCTTTTTTTGGTAAATATTATGACTGATGCTCCAGCAGTGAGCTCTCTGCAGTAATGGAGTGTAAAATGTGTACAGTTTCGCAGGTCTGATAACCGGTTCTAATGAAGAAACACAGATTTATATATTGGCTATAAATGAGAGATTAAAGGTTATATAGATCTGCAGGGTTGACGATGTGTGCATTTGGGTCTTTTCTAGTTTTGTTTTTATTAAAGACACTACTAAAGTTGTAAGGAAGAGTCAATTCAGCAAATTAATTAAAGAATAATATAATGAAAAAAAATGTCATATGTTGCGTATGGAATTTAACATAAAGAATATAAAAAATTAAGGTCTGGGGTTCAAGCCCCGATATCGCCAAGCTGCCACTCTTGGGCCCTTGAGCAAGGCCCTTAACCCTCTATGCTTTAGGGGTCCCTTACGAGAAAAATAAATTTAGGACCGTGACGTCAGAGCGACGTGGGCCCGCCTTCCTGTGGGCTCACCACCTGCAGGAGGGACCGTAAGGGACCGGTGCTGAGAGGATTGGGCTGCAGTCGAAGGCGGGGGCCTTGACAACCCGATCCCTGGACACGGAGAAGTGTCTGGGGAATCTGCTTAGACTGCTGCCCCCGCGACCCGAATTACGGATAAGCAGGAGAAGATGAATGAACAAATGATTAAATATAAACTTTAGATCTGTTCTGGTGTCACACAGTTCTCATAAACTTTAGATCTGTTCTGGTGTCACACAGTTCTCATGGCTTATGATCAATCAGAAGAAGTGTTCACGCTTCACATCAGCTGAACCAGATAAAAGAAATATTAATAAACGTTAATATAAGATCAAATCACTTAATACACTTCAATTTTATTAGAGTCTCTTTTTCTCTTTCCCCTGAAATCTGACTATGTAAGAGTGTTCCTGCACTGTGATTGGCTCACATGATGTAAAAAACAGCTTATGAACTTCTCAGAAGTTCTCTGGTGTCTTTGGTGCTGTCTCTTTGTCAGTGCTATCATGTTTTTTTGGTTTTTTTTTACTAATCCAGTTTTACCAGTCTGTGCCAAAGGTTTCAATTAGTTGCATTTGTTTTACAGTTCTGCATTCTGTAAGAAACAGTATTAATGGATGTAAAGCCCTGAGTCAGCAAAATGTGCTACTCCATGTCCTGTTTCTGGAGAACTGTGGTCTGTGATACTGATCCTATTCCATTGTCATGTACATGTAAAATGTGAATAAAAACATAATGTAATGTTTTGCAAATCTTAAAAACACATATTTTATTCACAGTAGACCACAGAAAACATATCTTATGTTTAAACTGAGGAAATGTACTATTTCAAATTAAATTAAAAGGAAATTTGATGGACACAACACGTTTCAAATAAAGTTGGGAAAGTGCCATGTTACTGTCACTGTGTAGCAGCAACTATTCTTTTAACAACAACCCGTATACATCTGGGAACTGAGGAGACCAGTTGCTGGAGGTTTGGGAAAGGAATGTTGTTTTATTTGTGTCTGATACAGGATTCTACTTGCTTAACTGTCCTGGGTCTTCTTTGTCATATTTTTTGTTTCATGATACATCAAATATTTTCATCTGGTGAAAGGTCTGGACTGCAAGCAGGTCACTTCAGCACCCAGATTCTTCTACTACAGAGACATGCTGTTGTGATAAGAGTCAGTATGCAGTTAGCATTGTCTTGCTCAAATATACAAGTCCTTTCCTGAAACAGATGTTGTCTGGACAAAAGCATATGTTGCTCTATAACCTGTATATAGCGTTCAGTATTGATGGAGCCTTTCCAGATGTGCAAGCTGCCCATTCCATTAGCAGTAATGAACCCCAATACCATCAGACAAAACATAACAGCTTGACAGTGGTGGGATTTGAACCCACAACCCTGCACCATCAACCTTAATCCACTAAGACACCAGTACTTTTATCCTTGTGCTGTATATTTTCTTTAAATGTTGTCTGTTTGATATTTTGCAATTGAGGCAAAATATACGGCATTATAAGATACTGAACTTAACTTAAGTTATATCTTGGCTTGGGAACATATAGGGATTCCCTAGGAAGAGTTACATTGAAAGAGAAATGTGACTTCGTTGTGAAGCTGATCACAGAGTGAGACATGCAGTATGTGAAGTAGGCATTGCATTTGGAAAACTTAAAACTTGTCCTATTCTGGTTTGAGCAGATCCATGAATAAGAATCGGCAGGATCAGAGTCTATATAAAGTCGGATTTTTGTCCATGATAGAAGTGTAAGTTCTTCACCAAGAATCATTTGTGAGAAGTTAATTCTGGGGCTGATCTTCTCTGAATCTGCTGTGACTCCCTGTGATAGACATCACTTACGTCTCCTCCACCAATAATCCAAGATATTTGATTTCTTGAACCTGATTTCCAGAGACCATTGACATGGATGGTGGCCTGTGATCTGCGATCTGTCATCAACTGTGTAGCATTCAATCACCCAGTACTTTTTATGCACTTGCTTTATAATCACCGGGTTCAGTTCATTGTAAAACACACTCTAATAATAATTATTAGCCTTTTGCCTGCTGTTTTTGTTTCTGAACATGTATAAATGTAACACGCATAGCAGATCTTTCAAGATATATGAGATCAAACACTGGTATAAATATAGTATATACAGTATCAACACGTATATAACAGTTCCCTCAGAATCTATGAGATAAATTATTATAAAGGTGTCATTATTTTTATTATCATATTATTATCGTATTATTATTATTATTGTTTTATTATTGTTATTTTGTTATTATTATTATTATTATTATTATTATTATTATTATTATTATTATTATTATTATAGTAAAGTTACTCTCATTGCTAAAGAACCTCTAAATTTGTTCAGTTATTATGAAGCTACTATGAAGTTTTAATGAAACGAACCTGTGCATAAATACTGTGTCATGTGGCCACAATGTAAATATGCCTGTGTATGGAAGAACCCAGAAATTCATACATTAAAGAACAGCATCATAAGAACCAAAGATCTTGACCATGACAAATATCATAATGATCAGAAATCAGGGTTTTAGTTTTTAAAAATAAAATTTTTGAGCATCCATCCGAGTTGATGAAGATGAGAATGAGATCCATTATAAAATGGAAGGAGTGGGAGATTGGGAATAAAATGTAGTATTCAGGTAAAGATGAGAAGAAATCGGAAATGAAGACATTCACAAACGGGAGAATGTGTTTATTAAACAGATATAACCTGATATTTAAACGGTAATTCGCTCAAATCCCAAGTCTCATTCCACCTAAGAATCTGCAGAAACACCTGGAAATAGAGAATTTCACTGTTGTAAGTATATAGAAATTGCATTATGTTGTAAATATATTAAAATATATATGTATATAAAAATAAAGTTGAAAAGTTTAAAGGAAGTCAACACCTATGCACAATACCGCATGTATTTAACTGGTATCACATGACATAGTGCACATTAAATAACCAGAAACTGACCAAAGCTTCATGCATTGATTAATGTATAATAATAATTGAAATGTATATATCCTTTTTCTAATACAGATAATTGTAATAATTATTATTTAAATATTACATACATTCATTAACTCAGAAATTTGAATAAAAGTTATTTGTACAATCCGATTCAGATTTTTACTTTTTCATGTTTTGATCCCAATTTTATCCTTAGGATTTGCACTAAATTGTTCTAGATTGGTTTTCCCCGGATACTGATCATGTAATAATATTCCTTCTCAGTGATTGGTTCACACCTATAAGATTTATATAAACACCAGGGACTTTCCAGGCCGGTTTGGTTGCTGTGGTTTTGTTTTTGCCAGTGTTTCAAAACTAAAGCTATTGTTTGGAGTCGCATTTGTTGCGTGCGCCTCGAGGTTTAGCGTGTAAACTGATCAATTCAGAATGCACGTGATAGAAATGTACTTTTTCTAGATAAAATTTTCTAACAGTTATGAGACATTTTCCTCTAATAATGTGAGCTTTCTTTTATAAAGAAAGATGGAGGAGCTTCACCTTGTGACTGGTTCAGACACCAATCTGACTGAGTGTCTGTGGAAAGACGGCTGTTCACCAACAATCACCTCCATCTGATTTAACAAAACTTAGAACAAAATGTTTTTCTATTTAATTTAATTTAATGCAACAATAAAATCAGTATTTTGCACTTTGAATATTAAATTGTGTAAATCAAAAGGTAAAATGCTACACAATGTTGAAGGGGTGAATATTAATGCGAAACGTGCACAGATGAGTCGTATCATGGTTTACATTTAAACACGTTTCTATACATGTAATATAGTCGTATGTAATAGAGGTACAATTGTATGTAAATCTGGAAAGTTGTGATTAGCATGGTGCAGATTCATTACTGGAACCTGATATGATTCAGCATGTTTCTGTATGTTGGACATGTGTGGACTTCTTGGTTAAACGTTATTTATCCAGCAGTGTCACTTTATACTGAGTATAATATAGGAGTATGAAGGAAAAGTTAGTTAGTAACTGTTTTTGTTCCATGGTTAAGATATTTCTATTAGTTTTGTCTACTCATATTTAAATAAATGAAATGTAGAAAAAGGATCAATTCCTCCAAGCCTTATTGCTGCTCTTTTCTCATGGGATGTGATCCGGCCTCGGATAAGCGGGAGAAGATGATGATGATGATGATGATGATGATGATGATGATGATGATGATGATGAAATGTAGAAAATGAATATGAACAGAACTGGTCTTGGTATACATGCAATAAACTTCCACTTGAAGTGGAAAATGACTGAAAATGAAGTGAAGTGATAAGAAAAACCCATGCCATAAAAAATTAGTATAAAAGACTCACTGGTGCATCACGCAGTCACACAGAGTTTTATATGTTGTGAGAACCTCAGGCATTTTGCTGGAAGTTTATGTCTCGGCATACCCTTTTTATATTTGAAGGCATTTTTTAGTTTAGGGTTGTGTGCAGACACACCGCTCTGTCCTGTGGTTATACAGCACCTTTCATTTGTAGATACTCAGTAATCATTTGAATTTGTCTAAATGTATTACACGTTTACAACAACAGCAGCGCTCATAAACCAGATTTAAAGAAATGTACTGAGTATATCAGTCACTATAATCCCAAAAGTATTGGGTCACCTGGTCATAAGTATGGTGTGATTTTTGAACATCAGATTCCACATTTAGTCCCAATTTGCTCTTATAATTCCCTTCACTCTTCTGGGGAGATGTTATGGATATTTGTGTCCGTCAGTCGCAAGAGTGTTACGAAAGGCGGGTACCGATGTAGGTGAGGATACCTGGGGTGCAGTCAGTGTTCACATTCATCCCAAATGTGTTCAGTACGGATGAGATCAGAGCTCTATAGCAGGCCACTCAAGATCTTCGTCTCCATGTAAAACAGATCGTCAAGGAGCATCGCCATGCTGGAACAGGTTTGAGTTTCCAAGTTCAAGTGAATGCAAAATTTTATTATAGTGCATCTAAAGACCTCTACAACTGTGTGCCTCCAGATTTGGAAAGTTTGGAAAAGAACCACATATAGCAGGAAAGATCAGGTGTCCCAATACTTTTGTGGCCAGATTATTATTTTAGCTGGTTATGATCAGGTGTATATGTTGATGACTCAGAACCTTGTTTTAGCTAACATCTTCATATCCTAGTGATGCTCCAATTGACCTTTAGGATACCAAGTACTTATTGTTGTGCTACAGTATGTCTGCTGTACAGTACATGATGAAGATAATCACTGACCGGTTAGTCTTGTATAATATCAGACACTCTATCCACATGTGAGATGTTGCACCATTGTTTTTTGTAGTCAATCCATGTTTATGTTCATGCTCATCTACATACATTGGAATTATGGGTATTTCCCACCCTGGTGTTATTTCCAGTGCTCTTTCAAGCTTTGCTCATATGCTGATTCATGGACCTACTCCAGTAAGCTGCTATGATGTCAGAGAGGAGCTTCCATGTTATGGAGAAGCAGGTTTTCAGTCAGGAGATTAAAGGTGGTGTATCTCTGATGGGATCTGTTCTGTGTAGGTCAGTCTGGGTGAATGCTTCTTGTTAGCAGCTCGCTGATTTGTTCTGCCAGGTGATGATGAA
Source organism: Silurus aristotelis (assembly GCF_946808225.1). Lineage (NCBI taxonomy): Eukaryota > Metazoa > Chordata > Actinopteri > Siluriformes > Siluridae > Silurus > Silurus aristotelis. The sequence goes on along the minus strand of NC_139584.1, from coordinate 29,475,488 downwards.
GTGCAGTTAACTTCTTCAGAGGGTCAGATCCTGGTGCTGAGACGTGTTGGATATCTGCCTTTATGATAATGACTGGTTGCTGTGAAGTTTGTTGTGGTCCACTTTTAGGTCCAACAATCATTTGACTTTGGTGTTGTGCAGTACCTCATTCTCATATATTTCTCAGTCTCAAAGTGGGTCTGATGTTCTGTTCTTGACCACTTTTTCTTTGAAGCCAAAACCATGAATCTTTGTTGGGAAATATTGTCTTCATGGAGAATGTTTACTGAAATGACACCGTATTGATTCCATATTATCTTTGTGTTCAAGCTAAAACTTTGTAAATATCTTTATCCAGATACAGATGATGTAATAATATTCCTCACTTCTGATTGGTTCCCACGCTGACGCTGGGTTTAATAACAGGGACTTTCCAGTCTGGTGTTGTGGTTATGGTTTCATTTACTTTTTGCCACTGTTTTAAAACAGGAGCCGCTGTTTGGCGTCATGTTTGGTACGAACGCTTGGAGTCACGCACACGGATCCTAAATGTCTGCACAATCATTTTATTTGAACTGTTTATGATTAAAGTGTTGCAGATATCTGATATGTGCAGAACTGATTTCCTGCAATACAACAAATTAATCATCAGCAACTCGCTCGCATTTTCAGAATAACATGAACAACGTTTTTCTCTTAGTGATATTACACTTTTCTTGAACGTATGTTTGTTTGCAAATGAATATTCTGACACACGAACACAACGCAGAAATGTCCAGAGGAACATAACAAGAGGAAATGTGTTGTTATTACACCAAAAAAAAAGGTTTAATTGGCCATAATTTTTTATAAAGGAACAAAGTTCTTCTCTTTTGAAAGTAGAAACAGAGCTTTTCAGGTGATCTTGATCTCGGCTGCTCCCCAGGCTTCTGTTCAGTTTAATCAAAGATGCAGAAGCGAACTATAAATTTTTGAGGAAACTGTGAATGTTTATTTCCTCATCACTACAGTATGTTTGGTATGCAGGGGATTTTTCTGAACTGGTATTACCAGACCCAGTTTACCACAACCAGGACCTTTTATCTCCAACAACTCTATTTTTATTACACACACTTTCCTCATTGTTTGGATTTTCTTAGTCTGTCATCAGTGCACAAGACACTTCGTATGATTATTCCTCCTGTATGTTCACCACTATGGAGGATTTAAATTATTTGTGTATTTTTATTTTCACATCAAACATCAGAATGAGAAAAAAATGGTTGGTTGTGGAAGCTCGGTTGTGACAGGAAGGCGATGGTGACTCAAACTGAAAAGCTCACGCAAACCTGAACAGGTCTGGAGGACTGGAGAAAAGACCAGACAAAACAGAATGTGCAGATCTACAAGTGTATAATACAAATACAAATCCACTTACAACATAAAAGGAAGGTCAATTTTGATTATTTGTAATAGATCACGTGTTTTATACACACACACACACACACACACACACACACACACACACACACACACACACACACACACACACACACAAACGCGCGCGAATATACTGCTACCTAGTGCTTCTATTGGGTAATGCACTTCAGAACTTGTGAATAATTGCTGCTTCATACAGCAACAGTGAATTTTTTTTATCTGAAGGCTATTCCATAAACGGGGGCTTTCTAAAACAACATTCAAGGTACCAACAAATAGCCTGCATCTTTTAAATAAAGTAAAGGATTCAGGTGATAATAGACCACTTAGTTACTGTGGCACAAGAGCATTCAGTGTTTTACATGTCAGTAGCAGTATTTTATGATCAGTGTGAGATTGATTCGGGATCATGTGCAGTCTGAATAAGATGGATGTGATGTGGTTATATCCTCTGCTTTTATTAAGGGTTCTTTCTGCTTTTTGCAATCTTGAATCTTGACTTTTCTACATAAGCTTAAAATAAGAAACTGGCATCAACCTGAGCAACACAAACAAGGAGACAAAACTGTGATCAGGCCTGTCGAATAATAAAATGATCAGATTCATTTACCACTTTAACCACCGCTGTCTGATTAATTAGAGAAACACCAGAAGGCATTACCTTTAAACCTATTGTAGAAGTGTTGTCGTCTGGGTTCCAATTTAAGTATCAATAACAAATAGCACCTCTTTATCCAGACCATGACCTCCTGAGTGTAACCCTCTACTCATTTATAACTTGGTGATCTCCAGGCCAGTCAGAGAACCACAGTGGTCTTTCATGTGGTTATTTATACTTCACACCAGAACTTTTGATTATAATTGTGAAAATGAGTCAACTATGTGCTTTTTGTTTGTATGTATAGAACCACAGACAAAAATGTCCCAGATTCTCCCTTACTATACCAGCCATTTTGTCCTGCAGGGGACTTCACCCAGCCTCTGTGTCCTGCAGGGGACTTCACCCAGCCTCTGTGTCCTGCAGGGGACTTCACCCAGCCTCTGTGTCCTGCAGGAGACTTCACCCAGCCTCTGTGTCCTGCAGGGGACTCCACCCAGCCTCTGTGTCCTGCAGAGGATGCTACCCAGCCCCCATGCACCGCTGAGGACACTGTCCAGATTCCATGCCCCTCTGAGGACACTGTCCAGCCTCCATACCCCTCAGAGGACTTTGCTCCACCTTTACGCTTGACTGAGGTTGCCACCTCACTCGCTCTGCTTCTATGCTCTACTGAGGATGCTGCTCAGCCTCCATGCCCTGAAGGAGGCACCGCTCTGCCTCTTGTCTCTGCTGTTTTAGAGTTTTATTTTTTTGCCTATGTTCTATGCAGCTCCAGAAAAAGATTTTTTCCTGAGGTCTCAAGAGCATTTTGAGTAGTTATTAACAGTCAACCCTGGTTTAAGCCTCGACCCTGACATAGACCCCTTAAACCTGATCATTTTTATGAATTTATGTCCACACATTTTAAAATTCATAAATGATGTGTTCTTTTAGGTTTAAAAACTTTTGTTTTCTTCCTAATAACATATTAGTTTGTTCCTGCATTTCCATGTGTTGACCCCAAAAGTGAACTATCACTACAACGGCCTAAACTAAACATCATGCCAACCATCTAGAACGTTGTTCCTCTGTCCATGGCCAGATGGAATTAAATGATGTCTATAATAGTTGAAAATATTGTTAAGTATTTATGCTTTAATTAGAAATTTGAGCAGCAGCTTTTCACGGTTATTGAAGTGTATATTCTATTAAAAGCGCTAGGTGGCAGTATTTACATGTACACGATGCAAAAATATCACAGTTTTCATGTTCCAAAGTGAGCAAATGGGTAACAAGTATTTCAATATCACTTATAATAATAATAATAATAATAATAATAATAATAATAATAATAATAATAATAATAATAATAATAATAATAATGATGATGAAGTTTATGGCTATGTGGAACCCTGGTTGTTGAGGTTTCTTGTGGAAGGATCTTACCAGGTTCCAGGGGTCCTGCTGCAGTGTGGGCTCTGGAGATGAGCTGGGGAATCAGCAGAAGAACACAAACCAACTGGCTCATTGTAAATTTAGTTGGTTGTCACTGTAAAGATATTTAAGTTTTCTATGGTCAGTGAAATGTATAAATACATTGATGCCCCCCTCAGGCCAGTTCAGCTACTCATTCAGGCCGAGTCTGACTAGAGGCAGATACCAGAATCAATTCAACCTTTTCTAAAAAAAAATAAAATAATAACCAGCAATGAAAAGTTCTGCCCAAACCAGAAACCTCTGTAGATCCTTCATGTTTAAGGACAAGTTTAGTTTAGTTAAAAGATGAATCAGTAAACGATGTTACTTCTCGTTAGTGTGTCTTTAAGGTTGTAATTAATAAAAAACTGGAGGACTGAGGTGGTGCTCGAGAGCCCAGATGGCATGACATTTACATACTAGTGACCAGAAATGTCACTCTTCATGATCTGGACCAGGAGGGGTTCAGCACTGTACATGATTTCAGCCCCTATGGAATATGAAGTTTCCCATCAGTGGAATCTTTTGTGGGTGGTGCAGAGGCTAAATGAGTTTCACAATGTGCTGATCACCAGTTCCTCATCAACCACGAGTCAGTCCATGCTGTGAGAAGAGAAAACGTTTTTTTTCCTGATGATCTGTTTAGGGGGAGGCATCGCCTGATGAAGTGATCGTAACACAGCTGTTCTTCTGGGCTCCAGTTCTGATGGTTTGGTGGCATCATTAGAGTTTGTGGAAATGAGGTTTCCTGTAAAGATGCATGTTTTCCATTCGTGCTTATAAATACGGCACCAATTCAACCTGCAATTTGTATAATTTTTCCATCTCGCCTCCAGCAGTCAGCTGATATGATGAAATATTCTTTCTTGGGTTGTTCACATATTTTTCTTTCATGCTTCCATACCTGCATCCCTCCATCACATAAATAACACACGTGGAGGAAATCCAGAGAGAAATCAGCAGAGCGTGCGTTTTAATTTCGAAAGACCAGAAATAAATCCAGTATGCCAACACACACACACACACACACACACACACACACACACACACACACACACACACACACACACACACACACACACACACACACACATATTTACCACCTGTGCTCACCAACCAGGTAATATACTGTCACAAAAAATATTTAAATATTGCAAAAAACGATTAAAAAAACATTCCTGTGCTCTGGAATCCTTCTACTGAAGGAAATGGAAAAGGCAGTAACTTCTTCTTCTTCTTCTTCTTCTTCTACTTCATCTTCTTTCGGCTTCTACCATTAGGGGTCGCCACAGCGGATCATCCGTCTCCACCCTCTACATCTCTTTCACACCAACTACCTGCATGTCTTCCCTCACCACATCCATAAACCTCCTCCTTGGTCTTCCTCTTTTCCTCCTTCCTGGTTTCTCCATCCTCAGCATTCTCCCACTGATAAAAGGCAGTAACTCTACTATTTTCTATTATTGGCTCCAATGATGTATGTAATGGTGATCTGTAATGGATATAAAACAAATCACATTGCAATATGTAATTTTGGTATAAAAAAGGGTGATTTTCCAGATAATTATTTCCCTGCTCATGTTCAGAAAATGAAGTAAAGTGTAGAACACTGCAAATTTAACAGAATCTGAGGATGTTAGTGAAGAAAAGCCTGTTATAAAAGTATTAATAGTCTGGGTGTTTTTCTTATCGCTGGCAACCGGATCTGGGAAACACTTGGAAAAATGTAAAGTGCTGAAAATATCTGTTCAGTTTGGAAGAATTTGGGACCGAAATGATGATGATCCAAAAAAAAGAAAAACCCACTTTCATTGTTAGAATTCATCAACAACAAAAAAATATGATTTTAATATTATAAATATGAAACTGCCAAATGTTTAAACGTACAGAATTTATTATTACATGGTCAATTAATTTGCGCAAAAACCTCACTGTCGCCATGTTTATTGTTTTGTTGTGTTTTGCGTCATCTTGTGTTTATTGTTTCATGAAGCACGTTGGTCCTGTTGCTCCTGGAGGAATGTTGTTCTCTATACAGTCCCCTCTATACAGTGTTTTATGGTGTTTAAGAGACACGTGCGTGTTCCTGTTGTTTCTATGCAACAAACTTGGAAACGTAGCTGTCTGAAGGTTTCCTCTGAACAAACAAATCTAAAAAAACTTTATTTTCAGTGAAAAATCCTCCTTTAGCATGAAGAACAGTTTTATACACATTGTTTCTCCAAACGTTCAGCTGAAATACTTTGTAAAACTTACCAGAGATGTTCTTCACTAGATGGAGATGTTTCTTGTTCATCTCAGAGCAGTTCAGTAGGATTTAGGTGTGGTGACTGGGCAGGTGGTTCCATGATGGACATCACTCTAGACGTCTGTCTGCTCTCTAAATAACACGTACAGAACTCAGACGTGCGCTTCGGCTCATCGTCTTGTTGTACGGTGAAGTCGCTTCCAGTGAGCTGCAGTCCAGATGAAACTGTATGGCGGTGAAGTGTGGAACTGCAGCCATGTTGGTTCAGGATTCCTTTCACAATTTAACCTACACACATATATATATATATTTCATAGCTACATGGATTTCATCCAGAACCTGTGGTAATACAACACTAGATGTTTCTGCACTTTTCACTGTATTCGTCTAAAATACCAATAAAATCCATTCGAATTGAAGCGTGAAGATGTTTGACCTTCCTGTGAGATGAAACGTATAAAACATCTCCAATAAACGAAGACTGTAATGATCTCTGAAAGACCACCTACAGATTATATCGTTTATATCCAAGACCCGGAGCCCATTTCTATTTAAAACACTCTTTATTTAACATTAACACTACATTCAGTCCACTGATTGCATTCGGAAAAATAATGAATAAATATATATATTTTTAAAAACGTAAACTTGACGGATTTACAGCATTTACACGATCCACCGTTTACCGTAAAACATTCCGGAATAGAAATGATTCCTAAAAAATAAAAAAAAATATCACCCACATTTCCGAATTCCTTCCATACGGTTTATAAGAATTCACATTACATTATTAAAAACGGTACAAAAAAACCAGACCGTTAAACTGGTTGCCATGGAAACGAGACCCTCCTTCATTCCTACTAAGTTGGTCATCATCACAGATCCTGATCATCACCTGCTGTTTATATTCATTACACTAATCAACAATTGTGTGTCTCCAACAGTTTAAGGAGGAACCACACATGGGTGGAAAAGTCAGGTGTCCCAATACTTTTGTCTATGAAGTGTAGCAGTAAAGAGGATTGATCACATGTTGTTCAGCTGCTCGGCGATAAAATGGACCCTGATGTTCGGTTTAAAAAAGTCGTGCAGACACTAAAGATCTCTGATGTTCTAAATGTTCCTACAAGACAGTGGAATCAGTATCAGTGGAACCGTTCAGAAACACGCTCAGGTGTAAAGTCCTTATTGAAAATGTTTCCTATAAAATGAAATGTGTGTGTTGCCATAGTGATTATTCTTAAAATCGGTCCTGTGACCACAAACCGGAACGTATGTGATGTTTGTTGACTGAAGGATCTAAAAGGTTGTCACTCGTATAAACGTGTTCATAACTCGGAGACGTTCTGCTGGAACTGACGTTTGAGAAGATCTGAGCTTTACTGCAGTTTCTCCACCAGCTGCTGGTACGTCCTTCTCTCTTTTGCAGAGTCGTGTCTTTCCGTGACGTAGCGTTTCCCGTTGCTCTTCAGGTTCTCCTGCAGTTCCTTGTCTCTCAGCAGTCTTTTGGACAGAAGCACAAACTCCTACAGAGGAACAGAAGATGATCTGGATATTACAGTTACTCTGAATTACCACGAGATCGTAACTACAGCAGGCTTCATCTGAATGTGAGCTCGATCGCTCATGGATCCATCAGATGAGTTTAAAACCACGTACGTTTATGATGCCCTCGTTTCCAAAGTGACGTACATAAGAGCTTTGAGGTCTACACTCTAAAACTGGGTTATTAGGACGCAGACTGATAATACCATCAATCTAAAACTCTGTTGGGAAGAAAAGTTGGAGAGTTTTTTAATATGAATAATAAGAGATGTGCTGAACATGTTCAGAAATTTCCCCACTGTGAGATGAATAAAGGTAGATCTCAAAGAGGTACTGCAGGTCTTCAGATATCTTTGAAAACTGCTCGACACTCAACCCCTTTCAGGACCTAGGAGCCAGAACAGAGAAGAGTCATGAAGCATGTCCTCCTTGTACCCTGAGAGATGGTGGGACCAGCTGATCATTGGTGCAGAGGGAGTGTGATGAGAGCTGTGAGGTCAATGGGTGGTCCATGGTTGGAGTTTTGCTTATACTGAGCTAAAAATGATGACTGAGTGAATTATAAACCATCTAACATGGAGAGAAGGAGACTCCAGTATCTGTGCTTCATGAAAATTGGTAGGTTTTGATTATGAACTTCAAGAAAAAGTATAGAGTTTTATACGAAATACGACTGTTTATAGCTGCTATAATGCTCATGTAGTTCACCTCTAGACCTTCACTGGTGTTCTACCTGAATCAATCCACCTCTTTATAGCATGATTACATCTGTAGAAACATCAGTATTATAGAGAAGTGCAGTAGAACAGAGCGCTGGATCACACACAGGATCTCATACAGTCAGAATGAACATCATCACTGAAGCAAGAAACCCAATGAACACAATTCAACACGTCTCCTTTCACTGGAGCCACAACTGCACCTCCACATACATCAGCTCCAGCAGAAGCATCGATATTCACTCCATCACACACACACACACACACACACACACACACACACACACACACACACACACACACACACACACACACACACACACACACACACCTCCACATACATCAGCTCCAGCAGAAGCATCCATATTCACCTCATCCCACACACACACACACACACACACACACACACACCCCTCCACATACATCATCTCCAGCAGAAGCATCCGTATTCACCTCATCCCACACACACACACACACACACACACACACACACCCCTCCACATACATCATCTCCAGCAGAAGCATCCGTATTCACCTCATCACATCATGCCTGCATTTTATTTCCATGGATTTCGTTTAAGTATAAACGGTTCATAAAAAATCTTAATAACTGTTTTGAACTGTTTTGACCTTTTCTCATGACGTCCACCTTTTTCTTTATTATCCTTATAAATGTATCTGCAAACAACTTTGACTAGTGTCTCTCTCTGAGCGTCCAATCAGAGGACATTTAAAAAATACTGATGTTATTGGACGCCTGCTAGATGGCCCAGGTGTCTCCAACTTGTAATCTGATTGGATGAAGCTTTAAGCAGCATGTACACTACAGACGCTCACACTTTTGATTCCTAAGACCACAAGGCAGATTCCTTTTAACTCTGGTAACATGTGATGTGAAGGCTGAAATCTGATTGGATAGAAACTCTAACCTAAACATACACACTATGAAATGAGGGGTATGGACTACTGGGAAAAATGTTATGAATACTCATGAACAGAAATATATATAAACTTCTTATTGATGCTGATTGGAAAGGTCCCCTGGTGGTCTAGTGGTTAAGATGCAGCGCTCTCACCGCTGCGGCCCGGGTTCGATTCCCGGTCAGGGAACCATCCCCAGCCACTCTCAGTGCCGGTCCCAAGCCCGGATAAATTGGGGAGGGTTGCGTTAGGAAGGGCATCCAGCGTAAAACATATGCCAAATCAAACGTGCGGAGGATCCTCTGTGGCGACCCCTAACGGGAGAAGCCGAAAGAAGATCATCATTGATGCTGATTGGAGTTTTGAAGGACGTGTTGACCCTGAAGAGAACATGAACTAACATGATTTATAGATGATTAAATGCTAAATGTAAATATTTTAAAGCATGACATCATTGTTTTGTGATCATTTTCCAGCGCAGTGTTTATTATCACTTACTGCCCCCTGATGTTGAACTCATCTGTGTTGATTTAATCTCTAATAAGACCATTGTAGAATTTAATATACTGTATAATTACATCAGAGTGAGATGTGGATCTTATTATAGTACTGAAAGGTATTTATGTGTATTGAAGTGTCTGCTGTAGATGGTAGATGTTCGTGATTAGATGATGAGCAGGTGGAAACGTTGTTCGAGCCCTGACTCGGTCTGCAGGTGCACTGATCTCGCTAATGCTAAGTAATAATCGCTCTTCATCTCTACAGAGACATCAGATACGTCTCTCTGTGACTTTCCCACAGATGATGATGTTCATGCTTTCGTTTTATATATTCTGAATTCTTTCTTCTCAACGTACGTGCGCGCGCGTGTGTGTGTGTGTGTGTGTGTGTGTGTGTGTGTGTGTATGTTTCCCTTTAATATGATTTAACGTTTAAAGCCCTCCGTCACTCCCCTGCTGTTTAATCTTATCCCTGAGTACAGAGTTAGATATCGGTCTCTACACGTGAAGCTAATATTCATCCACGGTCTCGTGAGAGCATCTGCGTTTCTCAGCATGGCGTAGCGCGAGACTCGCAAAACGACTCTGATCTCAGCAGGACCCGAGGAACCGCAAGAACATCAGAGTCTAATTCAGAGTGAAACCATTCTCTTATTGCATTTAATGAGTCTCTTTTCACAAGACGCTGCAGGATCTCGCTGTACATGATTCTTACATATCTACACACACACACACACACACACACACACACACACACACACACACACACACACACACACACACACACACACACACACACACACACACACACAGCTGAGTGGTGGTCTTACTACACTCCCTATAAATTTCATATCTGATTTAATAATTTTTTAGTAAAGTTGTGTGTAAATCTGTTCGGTGGTCAAACCGAGTGAAACGTTCTCTTTGAGTTAACAAAGAATTTATGGTGTTTCTTTGTCCTCATATATATGTGTGTGTGTGTGTGTGTGTGTGTGTGTGTGTGTGTGTGTGTGTGTGTGTGTGTGTGCTGATCATCATTCCTCATTCATTTGTAAAGTCCAATAACGCAGCTCAGCCACTGCAGCTCATCGGGGCGCCAGTCAGTACTAAATCCTACACTATCCGATTTATGGATTTGTTTTGGATGCCTTTAACAGGAAAACTACACAAATTGTCTATTAAATTGTTTTTTTACTGAAATAAATACCAGATTGACAGTAAAATTACGTATGTAAAAATCATGAAACTCATTATAAAATGTACTTTATATTCGTCACATGCACTTTACAGCACAGTAAAGTTCTTTCTTCATTTCAGTGACATTAGAAAACTAGGGTCAGAGAGCAGGGTCGGCCATGATACAGTACAGCACAGAGGATTAGGGGCCTTGCTCAGGGGCCCAAATGTGGCAGTAACCCTGAGCTTTAACCACCTTATATCCCAAATTATAAACAAATACACGACTTTAATATTGATTCGTGGATGTCCATTTACACAAACTCAGCAAGATATTAAGGAAAAACTCATTAGACGAGTAAATAAACGCTTGAAGCATAAATGTCTGTTAAATTTTCTAAAACTTTTCATGGGAATTTTGGAAATAATCCAAGTTGAAATCAGGAATTTATTTTTAATTTTATAGGAATTAATTAGAGATTTGAGGAAAATGTATATAAACCATAACATATAAAACATAATTATAAACATTTAGTTTGGTCGTAAGCAGACGAGTGTAAACTAATACAGATAAAAACAAAACATTTTTTACTTTGATTTAATTGTTAATTTTATGTATGAATGTGTATTTATAATGTATGTAAGATTTATGTAAATTACATATAAACTCATCAAGGTGGACATTTATTGACACTATTTTGTGTGCAGGATTTAATGAATGATGTGTTTTATGTGATGGAGGAATGTGCAGCGCCTGTAGGGGGCGTGGCCTTTAGTAACTCTGCAGTAAGAGTGCTGTGTGCAGGTGATTGATGAATGTGCAGGTAGAAATTCATCTGAAACTGCATTAAATCTGGTTGTCTGTTTGTAAATTTAATTTAACTGTTATAGACGAACATTTCAAGTCTTTAAAATTCCTGGAAATTCACAACCCTAAGCCTGATAAATGAGAATAAATTCACAGACATGAACCAACATCACATCAAAAGCAGGACATTTCAGCTCTGGGTCTTGGGATTAAAGTTCAGCTCTGTATTACAGATATCTGAAGGTCCAGTGTGTAGTAACGTGTGAATTTATTTTTAGAGTTAAGTCCAGAAATATACCTGCAATATTTCATAACGTTTTTAACGTTTGTTCCAATATGTTGAGAAACATTGATTTATTTTATTATTAATAAAGACAACATGATCACATGATCTCTGAAGATCTCACCTGAGGGGAGGAGAAGAGCAGGCCGTTGTGCTCGTGTCGGACAACTGCAGCGTTCCCAGGAATTTTCCTCGCTAACACCGGCACACACAAATCCATGGCCTGATAAACACACACACACACACACACACACACACACACACACACACACACACATTATCGTTTGTAAGTGAACCTGTAATATCAGATAACTCCATTTGAAGGGTAAAAAAGAAACGTGTATAACTAGTGCTTTAATCCTTAGATCAGTTCTCCAGTGTTTGCTGCAGATAAACTGGATTAAAGCGGAACACTGATAAACCCCCGGATTAGCAGTAAAAAGTCAGGGCTGTAAAGCAGAGCAGGATTTTTAACAATATTTTCTGCATGTAACAGATTCGATTACTGATTTGATCCTGATGTGTCTGAAGGATTTAGAGGATTTATTGAGAAATTAAATTCATAAATCTGTCTGTTGAATACTAACACTTTTACTTTGTGACATGATTCTGTAATTGTATTTGTTAATTGAAGATCACTTTTTGAAAGTTCACTTTACCACTTTGTCTTTTTTTGACTGACTTGATTGATCTTTGTTCAATTTTGTACGACTTGTTTGATCTTTGTTAAATTTTGTACGACTTGTTTGATCTTTGTTTAATTTCGTCCGACTTGTTTGATCTTTGTTTAATTTTGACGACTTGTTTGATCTTTGTTTAATTTCGTCCGACTTGTTTGATCTTTGTTTAATTTTGACGACTTGTTTGATCTTTGTTTTATTTTGTCCGACTTGTTTGATCTTTGCTTAATTTTGTTCGACTTGTTTGATCTCTGTTTAATTTTGACAACTTGTTTGATCTTTGTTTAATTTTGACCGACTTGTTTGATCATTATTTAATTTTTACAGACTTGTTTGATCATTATTTAATTTTTACAGACTTGTTTGATCTTTGTTTCAATCTGGCGTGTTAAACAGGGTGTTGTGTTGATGTTTAATCTGAAGAAATCAGAGATCTAATCTTGTACTTTAAAAACAAATGAGATACACAGTGGGATGAAGGTCACATGATCCAACCCAGACCTCTAAGATGGCGGCCGACATGCCTTCCGACACGGACGAGTTGACGACTGCGAACGCTCTCCTCATGGTGGCGTGGAGTTCCTCCTGATTCCTCTCTGCTGCTAAAAATACTCCAGAACATCTACACAGACACCAACACACACAACACTGAGTGAAAGTTCTGGAGAGAAGGCCGACAGCAGGCTGTAGGGAGTTACAGCAGCACACGTTAACGTCTCAGGATTTAGAATAATAATATACAGAACGTTACTTATCACTTTCCCACACCATGTCAGTGCAATTTATTCTGTGCTGAGATGCTGAGAACCTGATAGCACCATGTCCCCCATGCATTAGAACCTGCTTGTTTACAGTTTCACTGGATAAAAATGAGTGTATACAGAGATAAGTTCCCTCAATCCAATACCAATTTCATGTGAGAGCCCAAAGCTGAGGAATAATCGTGAAGACAATTTCTTGCGTACTTTGTTCGAGATAAAGAGTCTCTGAGGAAAGCCGAAGAAGAAGAGTGGATAAGTGAAAGAGCAATGAGCTTTACCTCTTTACACATTCTTCAACTTCTAAGCTAAGTACAGGGTCGATCTGTAAAGAAAAAAGAAATAAAATAATATAAAAAATGAGTAAGAAATGGCACTTTCATATCCAAGTCTTGTTCCTCTCAAGGTTTCTTCTTTATACCTTCTCAGGGAATTTGTTCCTCACCACCATCAGCAATGGTGATTAGAGACAAATGTATAGAGACTACTTTCTAATGTTACTTTTCTGTTTCTGTTTTCAGCTGCTACACATTTCATTTAATATATAACATTATTTCTATTTTCTTATTTTTATTTTTTTACTTTAATCTTTACTTTGATCTTTTACTTTGAGCAACTGCATTCAAACAAAGTCTTCTTTGATTCAAATAACACTGAATTAAATTCAACTGAATCGAATCGAACTGATTTTGAAATGAATTCAATTCAGTATTTTTCTTTTCTGTAGAATGAACTACAGACTTTCCGTTCCACAAACGTTAAATAAACATCTATTAGAAGTTACACTACAGTTCTAGAAAATGAATCAAGAAATTCTGACCAATCAGAATCCAGATTTCAACTGCGTATGTAAAACACATACACCATGTTATAATAGTGTTATTACTAGTAATTATCATGTTATAATAATGTGGGCTGAGAAGTGAAAGAACTACCCATAACACGTGAAGTTTACTGTAGATGTTTCTTCTACACTGTGAAATCTGATGTATCTGTATATCAGACAAATCAAGTAGATATTTCCAGAAAAAAAAAAGAGTACTGAGCCCACAATCTAAACCATAGCAACTATTTTATTATCAGTTTGCTGGATCAGGGTGAGATCAGTGGAGATAAGGTTGAGATCTTGGTAAGATCTTGGTGAGATCAGGGTAAGATCAGAGTGAGATCTTGGTGAGATCCAGCTTTCTAAATAAAGCACATGATTTAAATAAAGTGATTAAACTATAAGACAAGAAATACTGAATCTCACATTCGTATCTTATATAAGATGAGGAACGACTTCTGTGTGAGATGATTTCTGTAATAACCGAATCCCAGAGTCTGGATAAGACAAATTTTACATTCTCATCATTTTCAGCACAGCATTAATCTTAATGAAGAAAAAAAAGCATCAGAGAATACGGTCCGATTTTGGAGATTAAGAACAAACAGAGGTTTTCTCCTGAAATTGATTTATTATAATGTAAATGCTCCTTTGTGTCATTTCCAGGAATTTGGAATAAAAATGTTGAGCTTAGAAATGACCCCCAAAACCTTTTCATAATTCATTAAATGTAAAATACTACAATACTAACCACAGAAAACCAAAGAATACATGGATTTGCTCTCGATGATCATTAGATGTTAAGGAACATCTATTTTTAAGGAGAAACGTTCAAGTGGTGCAAAATCTCAAAACATCAGGTAAAAATACCATCAATAACCAGCACTAAGCACTAGGTGGCGCTGAGATCCTCTCACTGAGTTGATTATATGTAAAATGCAACTGCAATTTCTTTCTCCAGCCTGAACTGCAAGTGTAAGAAAATATCCATGTCTTCTGGGAAAGAAAGGCTTCGTACCTCTGGCACACACTTCAGAGGAACTGATTTCGGTCAGATCTCAGTCTCAGACTCGGATTAGCAGGTCCATCATTCCTTCTCATATCTGCCTCACTATGTGCTGGCTTTTTATGTTGATTCAAAGATCCACCCCAGTCTGAGGTTGGTCCAGAATGAGCCTCGTTGAGAACTTTGCCCTTATCAAAGGCTTGCTAGTAAACCGAGTCCCAAAGCTAAGATCTGAGGTGGCAGATGTTCTGATAGAGACTCACAGCTACAGTGGCTTCTAATGGTGCCTGCCATGTCCAAGCAGCATGATGATGCAAGAAGTGTGAATTTTATAAGATGTGCCACAGATGCAGCAACACACACACACACACACACACACACACACACACACACACACACACACACACACACACACACACACACACACATACACTTTCACACACTTTTGGATTTGTGCTCACCTTTGGGCCGATGATGATGAGGATCATCAGAGGGTTCTGGGCATGCCATTCTGTTGGAAAAAAGATCTGGCAGAGGATTAGCCATGTAAATAAAACAGAACACACACATTCGCTTCAGGCCAGGAGATCAGGAAGTAACGAGGCATCGGGGGGTTACCACTGATCTGAATACAAAACTGCCTATAACATTGGACCCTGAAAACACTGACACTGGAAAAAAAGACACTGGAGAATTGTGGACCAACATAAGCACCTACAGACATAATACACAAGAAATATAGAGTCCTGGAAATGTATGACCCTGGGAACATAGGACCCTGAAAATATAGGACACTGGTGAGATAGTGATCTAGAAACATTTTCTATAAGAATAAACTGATTTAAAATATAGAACCGTAAGAATATAGGACCATGGTAATAGAACCTTAGAAACATAGGGCCGTGGTAATCTAGGACCCTGGAAACAGAGGGTCATGGAAATATAGGACCCTGGAAATATAAGACCCTAGAAATATAAGACCCTAGAAACAGAGGGTCTTGGCAATATAGAACCCGATGAAACAGAGGACCATGGTAACATAGGACCCTAGAAACATATGACCCTAGAAATATAGAACCATAAGAATATAAAACCATGGGATTAAAGGACCCTGGTAATAGGACCTTAGAAATATAAGGCCGTGGTAATATAGGACACTAGAAACAGAGGACCTTGGGAATATAGAACCCAGGAAACAGAGGACCATGTTAAGATAGGGCCATGGACATGCAATAAACTGGAAACACAGGGCTGAAAAACAGAAACCTAGAATGCTGGGAACTTAGGACCTGCTAACATGGCCGCTTGCAGTTCATTTGGGGAAGTGTAAATGGTTCAAAGACCTTCATCATAAACGTTATGGTTTGCATAAAACCTAAGGTCATTCCTCAGAGCTGTGTTAAGAGCCAAATCTGCTTGCTAATTAGCTAATACAGTTCTAGTCGTTAACTACTACATTCTCCTCAGGACAAATAGTAAGTTACGTTTATGAAGTGTGTGAAAGTTCACCTGAGAAGGCGTTCAGCAGGTAGAGAGGGTCCTTCACTTTTCTGAGTCCACACACTAACAGGAACACGTGCAGGTCATCTACTCGATCCACACACACTCCTACAAACCCAATCAAACGAGATCGTCAATCAGGAGAATCCTCCGATTCAATGAATTTCCAGCTAATCAACCAGAGTACAGTGGAAACCACATTCAGTACATTTCTGTGTCCATGGATTTTTATGAAGAAAATGAACATAATGCAAACATGTTCTACAGATTTCATAAAGTGATCGTGTAGCTTTTTCGTAGCAATTTAAAAGCCAAAAACAACAACAACAAATAAAAAGACAAGAGGCAAGAGCACGGTCGATAGAAAGTTCCCCAGTCAATAACATGCTAGCTAGCAGCACTACATTCCGCTAATGAAGGTTTTAGCTAATGAATAAGAATAGAGTTCTATAAAGAGGATGCAATCACACTCTGCTAAGGCGTGTCCAATCACGCCGCTACTTCAAACAGCCTTGAAATGCAAATGTAATGAAACAAAGTTAATTTAAATCCTGAACCTTTTAGCTGATTAGCACGTGTCCGCATCCAGACCCGTAATGAGAAGTTCAGAAAACCCGGTCCGTTTGCTAAAACGTCTGATCCGATCAACTCAAACATGAAAACCGGGGGCGCAGGTTAATTATCCTGACCGGGAGAGGTTAATGAAACCAAGAGCTGGAGTCTCGAGGGAAGCTCTGATGTGAGGAAGATTTCCTGAAACGATCTGGAATGGTTTGGGGTCAGTGGCTGCTGGATCAGGGGTTCTAATCCCTCTTAATCCCATGACCAGCGCTAGGAGGCTGAAACACGTGAAAATGTGTCTGCGATAGACTTTGCTGAAATGGGACACGACCCAAGTGACCACAGCACGCAGGATTAAACTCTTTCTGGATTCTGAGACTCGTTTCTCTGAGAGATAAAGCAGAGATAAGAGAAGGAAATTCATTTCTGCAGATAAGCATCCAATCCCATAATGCCTTCAGCAATTCAGACGCTAGGCCATGACAGGGAAATCACAC
>NC_139584.1:29435506-29453006 GCF_946808225.1 Silurus aristotelis | reverse complement strand
CTGCAAGACTCTAATCCGCCAATAAAACGCTTGTAATTGTGCTTTGAAAGCTGATTATTATGGGATGCTGCTGAGAACGATTATCATCGGCGATGTCGTCGTTTGTATTTTGTTTGTGATTCCGGGTCGACACATCAAGTCCGAGTTTTTTTGTTCTAGCGTTCGTTTTTTTCTGCGGCGTTAACGACGAAAGGTTTGTTCCGTTCCATCGTTTCCTCGGTAACCGCTATATTATTGTTCGTGCCACTTCAGCCCTACATAACAAAGTTCTCTAAATGCGGCCTACAGAAAAGAAACCCACCTACACATTCCTACTTTCTGTAATCACTGGCTGTTCGGCATCGAAAGGGTTCGCGGTTAAAGGAAAAAAATGAATTGGAAGATAATAAGCGCGACTCTGCGTCATCACACCACGACGTCGCTGATTATTTTAATATAACAGCAACAGCACAGTGTTTAATCCCCCACACACTCGCTCCTGGATGCTTGTTGCTGTTCTGCACTGTTTTGCACTTTTTTTTGTAGAGCGTGTCAGATTTCAGAGCTTCGGCGTGAAATAAACTGCATGTTCACGCTGCCGAATTGGTTTTCACGCTCAAAATGGAGGACCGGGTTCTTACCAAGTGGGTCTTCGCTTTCTGCTTCATCTCCTCTGTGAAAGCTACAGCAAACCTGAGAGAAAAAAGTGAAAGTGTGAAAAAAAAAACGCAAATGTGGAATAAAAATTACATTTTACATCCCAAAAATTGGTAAAAAAAACCTCTTTTTGGCTAAAAGTATTGACCTGACTTTCATTTACAGCCATATGTTTTTTGTTTCCTGTTAAAAAAAATTTCCCACAAAGCAACTGTACTGGACGTCTACGGATGTGAGAGCATGAAATCTTTTCCTTACTTGAACTGACCTGAGCTCCATGAAATTTCATGAGGAAATGCTTTAAATATGTTGGAGTGGAAGATCTCCTGCTATGGATCTCCTGCTATGGATCCCTATTGAACACGTTTGGGATGAATGTGAACGTTGACTGCACCCCAGGAACCTCCTCATCTCACCTACCTGACTTTACTAACAACCTTGTGGATGAATGAATCTCCACAAATCTCCACAAAATCTAGTGGAACATCTTCTCAGAAAATTGAAGGATATTATAATAAATCTTATGGTCAGGTGTCCAAAAGCTCTTGAAAGTATGAATGATTTTGTAGTGAATTTGATGTGTAGTGAATTGTACCACGTATAAATCACAAAATTCACTCAGGAATCAATCACTTTAATAAGAGTGTAATGATCAGATGATCCTTTGATTGGCCTTTGGCTGAAATTCATATATTTAAAGATCAAACGTGAGATAGTTTGTATAGTTTCATTGTTATTTGATTGGTGTAGAAAATTATTATTATTATTATTATTTAATTTCCTCTACTAACGTTTATTTGAAGAGGCGCCACGTTAGCGGTGTGTGTTTGTGTGTGTGTGTGTGTGTGTGTGTGTGTGTGTGTGTGTGTGTGTGTGTGTGTGTGTGGCTACGGCTTTTCTTCACACTTCTGCCTTTGTACCAGGAAGTCAGTGTCAATTCAGGTGCAAAATAAACACACACACACACACACACACACACACACACACACACACACACACACACACACACACACACACACACACATAGTTTTCAGGGTCTTTACACTTCCCCTTCAGTGTCAAAGAAAAAAGAGAAGTATCACTTTTCAACTGTTCACCCTCGTCAACTTTTACATCTCCTGTCTTTCGTCTCTGCGATTCAGAAGGCCCTGGGAGTGAGGATGAAGCTGGTGTGTGTGTGTGTGTGTGTGTGTGTGTGTGTGTGTGTGTGTGTGTGTGTGTGTGTGTGTGGTGTGTGTGTGTGCAGCAGCTGAGGCTCTTCACTATACAAAGTTTCAGTGTGTTGACTGAATAAAAAACTCCAGGCAGGAACCATCAATTACATTTTTTTTTTTTTAATGGCCATATGTCCTGGTTAAACATTCACAGGGCAACACACACACACACACACACACACACACACACACACACACACACACACACACACACACACTCGTAAATTATTTCATCCCACCAGTCTACACATTCCCAAAGCCACAAATCCATTGTATTAGCATCTTGTATCCCACGGCGCGTAGCCTAGCAACCGCCTCATTCTGACTTTCAATGAGTTTATTAGAAAAACAATAAATTGTAAAAACAAACAAAAAACAAACAAACAAAGCAACAAATAAATAAATAAAACAGACCTTTTCCCCACAGTGAACTTCTGAGGGAATTGTTGATATGCTGAATAATTTTGTCTCATTTGCACTGTCACTCCACTGCCTGCTTTTCATATGTAGAACAAATATTTTCATTTCATTAGTGCTGGTTATAATGCAGATGGGTTGCTTTGAATGGTTATAATGGAAACTGCATTGCTTTTTTAATAGTTACACTGGTTATAATGGGAGTTTGTAATGGTTCTAGTTATAATGCTACTGATATGAGTTTGTATTGATCTGATTAGTTCATTAGAATGCTTCTGATGTGAATTGTATTAAAACTTATAATGGAGATTGATTTGAATAGTTATAATGGTGTAATGGAAATTGAATCAGTATAAATACTTATTATGGTTCTAATGGGAATTGTATCGTTTGAAAAGTCATACTGACAATTGTACTAGTTGTGATAATTTTAATGAATTTAATAAAAATTCTACTGTTTTATTGCTGTAATGGGAATCGTTTTGTTTTTTATAGTTATAATGGGAATCATATTGGTTTTATAGTTTGCTAATGGGAATTGAATTGGTTTAATTGGTATAATGTGGACTGTTTGAATATTCATACTATGGATTTACAGGTTTTAATGGCGCTAATGGGAATTGTATTGGTTTAAATGGCACTAAAATAAATTGTATTGGACACTGTAATGTCTACTGGGAATTTGTGGAACACCATTAAGGACCAATTGAACCCTTTTGACATTTTGTATAATAACATATTGGTAGCTACTGGATGTCAGTAAGTTTCCAAATTTCAGAAAGCTTCTACTCTGGCTTCTTTAGTTTGATGATTATTACTTAAAGTGTCCACAAACACACTACATAACAGAAACATTAGATAACAGTTTGAATGGTATTTGTAGTGGAAACCATTAGAATTAACTTTTTTTCCAGCATGGACATCATTAGCCTAATTCCCAGCAACAATACAGAGTCCTATGGTGTTCACGTTGCTTAGCAACACTGTCATCTTGGCGTCTTTCCATGAGTTTCAATTCAAAAAGTAATAAATTGTGGCTCTTTTTAGCATTTAATTTCCTCATATAGCAACAGAACTGAGAGAAATGTTGACATTCTGGATGATTTGGTCTCATTTTCACATTCACTGTGACTCACCTTTATAAACCTATGCTTAGACTTGACATCTATGTGCTAGCTGGCTACATCATTAGCCTGATTTTTAGTCAGAAATGAGTCCTTTAGTGTCTATTTTAATGTCTTGCTCACCCTGAACTGTGTGTTACTTTCCTCTAGTTATTTTAATCTAAATTCATTTAAATCAATTTTTAATTTAATTAAATTTGCGCTTTTAGCTAATAAATTTTAGTGTCATAAATGAGTCCCTAAATGCTTTTTTTCTCCTCAAAAATTCCTTTATACTTTTGTATTGAAGGAAATTAACAGCATATCTGAGGAAAATATTGATATTCTGAGCAATTGTGCATCATTTTTGTAGCACAGTCACTGCCTCTTGTCATTGTTTTCATAATAAACTACCAGCTCGCTAATGCTTTTGGCATCCTTGCTACCCGATTGCTTAGCAACAGTGTTGGCATGATGCTTTACCACTTAAACCACTTATCTGACTTTCCAAGATTCTGACAAACAGCAAAAAACATTTTTTTCTCCTCAGTAGGCAGAGATTTTAGTCACCTTAAAGTGTCTGTCCAGCATTTGATGCTACGTTCAAATCGGCTCCATAATTCCTTTATAATTTTATTTCGGAATCTTTTCAAAAAATTTTGCCAACATTTTTGAGAGAAATATTGATATTCCGAACAATTTTATTGTATTTTTTCTGTCACTGCACCTTTTCTTCATTATTATATACATATAAACCTTGCCAGCTTTATGCTAGCGAGCTAAAACTTTCTGGTGTCCATGCCATTTTGTAGCGTTTGTGTTTTTATGACTCGCATTACTGTACCATGTGACTTTATATTAATTTCTCCATTTGAATTTAATATTACTTCTGAAAATAAAGAATTTTATTTAAAAAAAAAAAATCACAAATTTATCAACACATCTGAGAGAAAGTTTCATATTCTGGTGTATTTAATCTAATTTCCACTGGAACTGTTCTTTTCCTTCATTCATATATATATCTAGTATAACGTTGTCTTTCAAAGAGTTTCTTCTGAATGAAATAAAGTGGATTTTCGCTTCACCTGGCTTTGTGTAGAACTTTTTTCATGACACTTCGTTTGTGTTCGTCCTTCACGTCCTCGTTGATGTCCGTCCCTCCGAAAACCACTCCGAAAGGCACTCCAGCATCTGCAACCAACACAATACTATTCATGATCTGAGATGTTAACGTTAGCCATGAAGCTCCAGTAGAGATGTAAAGGAGCTAAAAGAAAAACTTTTAAGAAAACTGTATTGTTCTTCACAGGTGTGTGTGTTCGTGTGTAATCAGTTTATTTCATTTAAAAAAATCACCTAATAGCAGCCTTCCTCCTTTATACAGATGAATCGCCAACGCTGCATCGAACGGTTCTTGATCTTGACTCATCAGCAGCGTTACTTCAGAAGCTGAGCCGAAATCTCTGGTGTCCCGAAGTACACAGACATGACCTGCGCTCTCGATATGATCTCTAAAATCACACATTCAGCAACACCATCAGCAACATCATCACAACACTCTCACCACAGTATCACAACACCATCACCAACACCATCAGCAACATCATCACCACACTCTCACCACACCAACACACCGTCACCACAGTCTCACCACATCATCACCAACACCATCACCAGACTCTCACCACACCATTACCAACACCATCAGCAACAATATCACCTCATCATCACCACACTCTCACCACATCATCACCACACCATCAACATGCTCTCACCACACCATCACCACACTCTCACCATATTATTACCAACACCATCAGCAACATTATCACCACACTCTCACCACATCATCACCAACACCATCACCATACTCTCACCACATCATCACCAACACCATCACCACACTCTCACCACATCATCACCACACCATCAACATAGTCTCACCACATCATCACCACACCATCAACATACTCTCACCACATCATCACCACACCATCACCACACCATCAACATACTCTCACCACACTCTCACCATATCATTACCAACACCATCAGCAACATTATCACCACACTCTCACCACATCATCACCAACACCATCACCATACTCTCACCACATCATCACCAACACCATCAACATACTCTCACCACATCATCACCACACCATCAACATACTCTCACCACATCATCACCACACCATCAACATACTCTCACCACATCATCACCACACCATCAACATACTCTCACCACATCATCACCACACTATCACCACACCATCAACATACTCTCACCACACCATCACGACACCATTACCACAACATCACCACATCATCACCACACTCTCACCATGTATTTAACAAACACAATATAAACTGCACATTAAAAACTTTTCAGAACATCTACAAAACCTTCTTTAATATGTTAATGCAGCATCCTGATTCCAGCAACATGTTAAAGACACGTCAATGAACAGTTTATAACCCAGTTATAAAACAGTGTAACGTCTCAGCGACCACAGAACATCAGCTCACGATGAACATCTACAAACACAATCCACTGATCCAACTGTAAATTTGGAGATGAGGTGCTGCGATCGTTTGGATGGATTATTGGTAAATAGGATAATGAGGAAAAAAGTAATGGCGCCCTGTGAGAGGAGAAAGACTGAGGTTTTACGTTCTGCCACGTGTGAAGACACAAGGAATTAAATTCTGTACCTCACTGTTCTACATATATAAACATAAACGAACAAACACAGGCACATAGACATAAAACATAAAGATACACATATAACCTATATAATATATTACCTATAGAAATCTACATATCATTTAAATAATATTCACATATTAATGAATATTTATATAAACCTGCATTTATTTTTAACAATTTTCCTGTGGATCAATAAAAATATTCTCATTTATTTGGTTGCCAACGCAACAGGCCACGCCCCCTGTGCTCGGAGTAACCTTATAAGTACATCCTCTGGATTTAAAATAAATTACTTATGAAGCCACGCCCCCTGACAACAACAGCAGCTTCTTAGAGACTTGATGTGGCCACAGACTCATACAGCGTTATGATTAAACTATTAAGTAGATTTACAGTAGATTTATTGTTTGTATTTTATATTTAGGGATTTTGGAGGGGGAAATTAAACGGTTATTTCCGGGTTTCTATATTTTAAAACGGTTTTGTTTCCATCTATATTATTTGAATATACAGAACGACATGTAATAATTTTTAAATATTTTGTATGTATTTATTTTGTAATAAATTAATCTCTTTACCTGATCCTTTCGGCAGTTGTGCAGTTCCCAGTTTTGGGACTGAGGCAAGCTAGGAACAGTAATCTCATTTCTCCGCTGTGTAGCGAAATAAATATGAAATAAGATAAAAAATGAATTTAAAAATGTAATTTAAATATCATTAAAAATGCGGATCTGTTTAATAATCCCGTCCTGCACAGCAGGGCGGCCAGTGCTGTGTTTTTACACGGATATTTACTTTTGGCGGTGTTTTCTTTCCCTACCCGTATTCATACAAACCCGGAAGTTTCAATGGTGGTATAAATCATGATAACCAATCCCCGTGAGAAGTGCGATAAAATTAGCCAATCAGAGAAAAAAAGGCGGGATATGTGTGAATACAGGTGGAGAAACGTGTAGTTGTTTGCTTTTTATTCCGGGTTCGTTTAAGATTTTTGTTCTCCGGGAAACAAGAACTGCATGTTATTAGTTCCTGTTAATTAATATATGTGTAAATTTCGTATTTTGAATTATACATCATAATACATATATTTATACATCTATATAATTATTAATATAACGAAATAATATAACGAAATAAAAAAGCTGTTCATAATTATTAACAGGAAAATTTTAATATATCTCAAGCAAATATATAGCAGGTAATATATCATTAATAATATAATTATAATAATATCAACATCACGTGCAGTTTTTTTAAGCTTTTAAAATTTTCATAATAGTAATAAATCAGTTAATTTAGAAAAATAAATAAATCTAATGACATATAACAGTTAATATTCCTCTTACAGGCGTATGATTAAGTTAAAAATAATAATCCTGACCTCATTTTATTATTTTATTTAATTTATTTATTTTAATCATAAAGCTCAAATAATTAGTACAAAATAATATTTAAATATAAATCTCAGATTATTAGATTTTTTGTATAATTACAATTGTTTATTTATTTTTTACATATTTATTTAATATTGTACATCATTGTTTCATTTAATACGTTTATTTATAATTTATATAAGCAACTGTACCATCCACAGCACTAAACAACTAATATTTGAATATATAATAAATAAAAACAGTATAATAATTTTGGAGTCGACACTTAAAAAAAGAAGTAAAAGAAAAAAAAAAAGAAGTTTACCACGTGGTAATTACCAGAAAATTATAACAAGGAAGAGAAGAAAATAAAAGAAGGTAAAATAGAATGGTGTTTTTTTATTGCTGGGTATATAATTAAATATGAAATTAATAAAAATAAAAATAAAATATTTTTTTTTTTTAAGTGAAATAATAAAGTGAATAAAATATATAGGCATATAGAAAAGAATAAAAAAAAGTGAATGGAAAAAAAAACAGGAGCAAATTATTTAATAGAAAAAAAAAATACAAATAAAAAGAAAACAGAAAAGTGTGGAAAAGAAGAAAAGGAAGAGTAAAAGACGCCGCGCCGCATCAAAGCGTCGAGCAACGCGGAAGTGAAAAGAGGTCACGTGATCGTCAGGACGCCACGCTATTGGTCAGCGTGTGCCCGGAATGAAAGCTGTGTTATTTATAAAGAGCGTATAAACATAATCGTGACTCCAAACTGCGAGTGTAAAGTCAGAATCCGGAGTGTTTTCGACTCGTGACAGCGAGTGTGTGTGTGTGTGTGTGTGTGTGTGACACTCATCTAATCCCGGGGTTTATTTCTGGGACGGATACACAGAGAGAGAGAGAGAGAGAGAGAGAGAGAGAGAGAGAGAGAGAGAGAGAGAAGAACAGGGTGTACAAACTTTTGCACGTGGATTCGTGTGTAGAGTTGGAGCTGAAATGTTGGTGGAGGAGATTAACAGCAGGCAGGTGGATGGCTGAGCTGTCACACTGAAAGAGTGTGTGTGTTTAAAGGTAATGTTTACGCCTGTGTGTGTGTGTGTGTGTGTGTGTGTGTGTGTGTGTGTGTGTGTGTGTGTTAATCATCACGAGTTACTGTTGCAACACTGAAGCAGCTGATCAGGAGGAAATCTGTGTTACTCTGTTTTATTCCATGATTATATGAAGAGTTTTAAAACAACAACAACAACAACAACCACGTGATTCATGTGTTTACTAATTACTGTTTACTGATTAATTGTTCAAATCTCATTGAAATATGAGAAATAATACCCTCAGAACGAAAGACGCAGAATTGCGCCTTTGAGTTGATATTTATTGGAGTGAAATGTGACTTATTTGAGTAAATACTTCACTTTGTGTGATGTTCATTTTGTTTCTATATATCAAACTCATTAATGTGACGGTATGAAGATTCTCTTTGACCAAACAAATCTATAAATCTCCAGTTTGTTTCTCCAAACGTTTGCTACACACCAGAGATGTTCTTCACTAGATGGAGATGTTTCTTCTTCATCTCAGAGCAGTTCAGTAGGATTTAGGTGTGGTGACTGGGCAGGTGGTTCCATGATAGACATCACTCTAGACGTCTGTCTGCTTTTTAAATAACACTTACAGAACTCAGACGTGCCTTTCGTCTTGTTGTACGATGAAGTGGGTTCCAGTCCAGACGGAATCGCACGTTGATTAAGTATAGAATGGGAGCCATGTTGATATTGGATTCCTTCCACTTTCTGGAATCTTCTCTGCTCCAAAACAACCCCAAACTATTAAACTCCCACTTCCGTGCGTGAGTGTGGGGGTGAAGAAGTCTGATCACATCTTCTCTCCTGTTCTTCTTTTTACACAAGTTCTTCTTTTCCTGTTTGGACTCCACAGAACTTCTCCATCAGCACCACATGATATGTTTTATTGATTCTCTACATTCTCTTAAGGAATAATTATAATATCTGTTTATCAAACTCCTGTTTCTCTCAGGGTTCCTCAGTAGACACGTCTGGTTCCTTTAGAAGATCTGCACCAGCACACATCATGTCGAACCAGGATGTGAGTGAGAACTCTCCTCTATTAGAAAGCTCCGGGACTCTTTCCAGACCGGAGCCGATATTCCGAGGTCGTTATCTGGCCTGCGCCGCCATCCTGCTGGCCGAGTCTCTTGAGCGCGTAGCGTTTTACGGCATTACTTCCAACCTGGTGCTGTTCCTCAACGGCAGCCCGTTTTACTGGGAGGGAACTCTGGCCAGCCAGACGCCGCTCATCTTCATGGGCGTGACGTATCTGGTGTCTCCGTTCGGAGGCTGGTTGGCCGACGCCTGCCTCGGGAAGTTCTGCACCATTGCGGGGAGCTTTGCGTTGTATTTGTTGGGAATGCTGTTTTTTCCATTCGTGTCCAGCGATAACACTCGGGTGGCTCTATGTGGAGAGGAGATGGCGTTTCCTGTACAGCCGGCCGAGTGCTACAGCATCAACGGATCACTTCCTGCCAACGTCAGCTGCCCGACCCGGAAAGCCTACTGCAGTCCAGTGATCTACACGGGCCTGGTTCTGGTGGCTCTGGGTGTGGGCGCGGTGAAGTCAAACATCACACCATTTGGAGCAGATCAGGTAAAACTATTCATGGCATTAACACACTGTTCAGAGCAGATCAGGAAATGGCGTTCACACTGTTAGGAACAGGTGGAGCAGATCAGGTAACGGCATTCATGGCATTAACACGCTGTTCGGAGCAGATCAGGTAACACAGTTTGCACTGTTTGGAGCAGATCAGGTAACACAGTTTGCACTGTTTGGAGCAGATCAGGTAACACAGTTTGCACTGTTTGGAGCAGATCAGGTAACACAGTTTGCACTGTTTGGAGCAGATCAGGTAACACAGTTTGCACTGTTTGGAGCAGATCAGGTAACACAGTTTGCACTGTTTGGAGCAGATCAGGTAACACAGTTTGCACTGTTTGGAGCAGATCAGGTAACACAGTTTGCACTGTTTGGAGCAGATCAGGTAACACAGTTTGCACTGTTTGGAGCAGATCAGGTAACACAGTTTGCACTGTTTGGAGCAGATCAGGTAACACAGTTTGCACTGTTTGGAGCAGATCAGGTAACACAGTTTGCACTGTTTGGAGCAGATCAGGTAACACAGTTTGCACTGTTTGGAGCAGATCAGGTAACACAGTTTGCACTGTTTGGAGCAGATCAGGTAACACAGTTTGCACTGTTTGGAGCAGATCAGGTAACACAGTTTGCACTGTTTGGAGCAGATCAGGTAACACAGTTTGCACTGTTTGGAGCAGATCAGGTAACACAGTTTGCACTGTTTGGAGCAGATCAGGTAACACAGTTTGCACTGTTTGGAGCAGATCAGGTAACACAGTTCGCACTGTTTGGAGCAGATCAGGTAACACAGTTCGCACTGTTTGGAGCAGATCAGGTAACACAGTTCGCACTGTTTGGAGCAGATCAGGTAACACAGTTCGCACTGTTTGGAGCAGATCAGGTAACACAGTTCGCACTGTATGGAGCAGATCAGGTAACACAGTTCGCACTGTATGGAGCAGATCAGGTAAAAACATTCCAGCCTTTAACACACTGTTAGAGGCAGATCAGGTAATGACCTGTGAGCTTTAGAGAGTCAGGATCACTCGAGAGATTCACAGAGAATTCAGCTATTAAACCATGTTTGGCCATGTTTTTGTTCAGGGGAATCCTGGAGTAAGAAACTTGTTATTTTCAAACTGGAACATCTGGAAGTTTTTAGAAAAAAAAATATGAATTGCTCTCAAATTCCAACATTCAACTTAAATAATCAGTCTTCAAAACGTATAAAATATATAATTGTTATAAATATTATGTCAATATTTTTGAAGTTGTAAATCCACAAAAGTACCCCCCCTACACTTTTAAACCGGTATTACAAACTGCTTTATTTGCATATTTGCACCTGATTGGCTGTTAAATGTAACAATGTAATAACTTTCGCCTTTCATTTGTTCAAATCAGGAAAAAACGAATGAACTCTTGAAAAAACGTCTAAAATATTGTGATTTGTTGTTATCATATAAAGACACCAGCGTCACTACAGACATCCTCATTCGACCCCTGAGTCACTTGCGTGTATATTAATAACATGAGAAGTAAAAAAAAAAAACCTTGGTGTGATCTACAAACCTGAGATGTTCCTGTGTGCAGGGTTTCTCGTGTCTTTCTGAACCCAGGCTCAGTTTCACTTCATGAATCTGGGAAACACGGGGAACAGACTTGATTTCTAATCAGAGGCAGCTAAAAAAAAAAACGCCAGGACGGTCACAAGACCGAAACAGTCTGTGTGTGTGTGTGTGTGTGTGTGTGTGTGTGTGTGTGTGTGTGTGTGTGGACTCACTTCCTAATCACCAGCAAAACTGCCAGTGTTTTCTCTCCAGCTATGACACTGTGATGATCTCTGTGAGTTTTAGGAATAATCTACAGTGATGCTCCTCATGTTCTTCTTCATATCCTTCATTTATTTGATTAATCTTCAGCACTACTTCACCAGAACCCACGCTGGACCTCATGGTTCCTAAAAATGCATTTCATCCTAATCATGGACTAGAAGACGTTTTATTTGTTTAATAATTGCTACAGTGGTAATTCATCTGGTGCAATTTATTAAAGTAAGAACAACATAAAAAAAATCTGCTCTGGGCCCTTTAGCTCCACCCACAATTTTCCAAATATCGGAAAACTTCCTGTTAAAGATTTATCCTTGGATTTTTGGTGCATCGTGTGAATTTATCCTCATAAATTTGGTGTCGAAATCCCTGAGCCGAGTCTTAACCTGAATGATTATTCCCTAACAATATGGCCGACACGTGACCAACGTTTACAGCAGGGCGGAGCTTGAGTTACACAAGGAGCTGATTGGCTGAATAACTTTTAGATTTCGGATTCTGATCAAGAATATGGAGACTATCAGCCAATCAGCTTTCAGCCTGGTGTGTGTTTACAGGAGGCTGATTGACGGCGTCTTTGGAGCAGGTTACAATAAACGCGTTACGTCTGTAATACGCACCGATTCGATTTTACTTCAGGTCACACCTCCGCGCTCGACTCTGCGCCATTAACGCGTGCTGTTTCCTGGGAATTTATGGCGCGTCGTAAAGGTTATTTTCCTCCAGTGGTCTTTTTTTTTAAAAATGTGGATTTTTTTCATCGTGTTGTTTAATTGGATTTTTTTTTTGTCACTTTAGTGAAAAGTCAGTAATTGTTTTTTTTTTTCCTCCTTCAAATTCGACTCCCACACTTTAATAAAATCAAGGACACGGATATCGAGCGGGTTACAGTGCGGCTCCGTCTCTGTAAATTGGTTGAGATGAGCTCCTTTTTCGCACAGAGATGGGATTAGTGCTCTTCAACCCTTTCAGTGTATGAAAGAGCTGATAGGAGTATTTAGAGCGAGAACTATTACTTTTTTTATTTTCTTTTTTCCAAATGTATTTCTTTTTGGAGCGCTTTCATGCAACAAGAAAACATCGCATTTGGACTGGAAAAAAAAGTCTGATTTTGCCAGTAATAAACCCAACGTGTGGACCTGAACTTCCGTAAAGAGCAAATGGAAGAACATCAGGTGGAGACGAGGCTCATCATTTAGATTTCTGAATCATCTCAGACGTCGATTTCACTGCTGAATGATATTCCTCTAGCAATATCTCATCATTCTACACTAATACCAGTGCCCTCTTATTGATTACACCCAGTGTTTATAATAAAACACGACACAGTCGATATCAGGCGTCTCCTTCCAGGTGTCATCATTGTGTCCATGTGAATAATGTCTTCTTTAATACATCACCGAGTTTCAGTTTTGTGTCATCTGTAAATGTAGATGAATAAATGAAGCCTGATGTTTTCTCTTCACAGGTGAAGGATCGCGGTCCCGAAGCCACGCGCCGTTTCTTTAACTGGTTTTACTGGTGCATTAATCTGGGTGCGATCTTGTCTCTGGGCGGCGTCGCGTACATCCAGCAGAACTTGAGCTTCTCGGTGGGATTCACCATCCCCACCGTCTGTCTCGGGATCTCGCTGGTTGTCTTCCTCCTGGGACGCACCGTCTTCATCACTAAACCGCCAGACGGCAGCGCCTTTACACACCTGGTGAAAATCCTGGGTTCAGCCTTCTGTGGAGGACCTGAGGACCCTCAGCTGTTTAGGTAAGAATTCACACTGAGGATGGATGGATGGATGACTGGGTAAATAATCGGATTGGTAAGAGATGGATGGATAAAGTTGATTGGTAAATGAAGAGAATCGGATTCTGATAGAAGGACGGGTAGATGTTTACTATAAGGTTTATTGATGAATAGATACATTGCTGACTGGAAGATAAATGGATAGATAAATACTGTAGATGGGAAAAAAACTAAAATATGTAAGCATAATGAATCGACGGATGGATGGAAGGATAAGAAAAAATCTGATCTCACAATCAGTTCCTGTTAAAAATCAGCCATGACATTGGGTTCCATATGTGACATGGGTGACGCGTGTGAGGTGGGTTCTCAGGTCGATGTGGGTGACCTGGGTTCCATAGGTGAGGTGGATGGAATGGGTGATGTAGGTGAGATGAGTTCCATGGTTGACATGGGTGACCTTGTTCCTGTGGGTGACCTGGGTTGAATAGGTGAGGTGGGTTCCATGGTTGTGGTGGTATCCATGGGCAATGTGGGTGAACTGGGTTCCATGGGTGAGGTGGAAACCATTGCTGAGGCGGGATGGCTTCCGTGGGTAATGTGGGCGAGCTGGGCTTCATAGGTGAAGTGGGATCTATGGTTGAGGTGGGTTTCATGGGTGAGGTGGGATCCATGGGTGAGGTGGGATCCATGGATGAGGTGGGCGAGCTGGGTTCTATGGATGAGCTGGGTTCCATGGGTGAGGTGGGATTGATAGATGAGGTGGGTTCCATTGGTAATGTGGGCGAGCTGGGTTCCATGGGTGAAGTGGGATCTATGGTTGAGGTGGGTTTCATGGGTGAGGTGGGATCCATGGGTGAGGTGGGATCCATGGATGAGGTGGGCGAGCTGGGTTCTATGGATGAGCTGGGTTCCATGGGCGAGGTAGGATCCATGGGTGAAGTGGGTTCCATGGGTGAAGTAGGATCCATGGGTGATGTGTGTTTCTCACTCTCTCTATAGCAGGACAAAGCCGAGTCTCTTGGACGGAGCGAAGGTGACCTACGGAGGAAGATTTTCCGAAGAAAAAGTAGAAGAAGTAAAATCGCTGCTGAAAATCCTGCCTGTGTTTCTGGCACTCATCCCTTACTGGACCGTCTATTTTCAGGTCGGTTACACGCTTCCTGTTCTCCTTCAGCACCCAGAAGGTTAGGAGTTGAAGTTTCAGCTGAGCAAAATGCTACAGTGTTTTTTTTTAAAGAATAACCAAAGTAATATTTAACCTCCTGCGTATTTCCCCATAATCACTGTGTGTTAGTGGGATGCAAATTAGCCATTGTGATGTCATCCTGCCCAGGGGGCGGGGCTTCTTTTATTCAAATAATTTTACTTTTACAGAAAATAAATAATATTAGGGAATAGATCATGAAAGGAAATTCTAGTCTGGGAAAAGTTTAGTATTTTTTTTTATAATCTCAACATGAAGGGTTTTGTTCCCTCACATTTATTGCGTGAAGAAACTGGTCACTGTGTTTATGCCTGAAACCTGTAGGTTCTTGATCTCATGTACGTTTTAGCAGCTGCTTGTCAACGGGCAGAACTTCAGACATGAAAACGATCGCTTTGAAGTGCTTCATGTATTATTTTGAAATGTGGGTTTTTTGAGGCCAGTGAAGATACAAGTTCCTCTTTCATTCTTCCCCACAGCTTTCACACCTCAACGTTTCTTTTTCACAGGAAATTCGTCTGAGGCTTTTTTCAGCGTTTGGGTTTTTTCCTCATTTAAGTAATTTTCAGAATTACCATGAAAATATTTTCACTTTCTTTAGCGGATTTTTTTTTTGCTTGATGAAACAAAATTGTATCAACAATTTAAAGTCATAATTGCCAACTTTTGAGAAGCTTTGAGATTAGCCCCGCCCACTTTACCTCACAATCGAGAGAAATTCTAGTGAAGTTTATTATCCATTTATAAACATTAAATTTTCGTAAAGACTGTAGTACATCCTCCAGCTCTCAGATCTCCGTCTCATTGTCCCTGGTGGCATGAGTTCTCAGCGTGATGAGGAGAAGGTACAGAAGGTACGATACGAGATCCGTTTCCCACCAATTACACGTAAAGGTCACTCCAGAGTTGTCGCATTTCCTGCCCCATTCAGCTTGATTTCTCTCTCGCCAGCTGTTAAGCTGCTCATTACCTCCAATTTCTCTCATTTATTCCGGCTTTAACCAGGCTGTAGCCTCTTCTTAATCTTCATAGATCTTTAGCTTCTGATCTGCTGCTTTAAACAGAGTTGTATGTTGTTTACACTTGCTAAAGAGAAACTGTTCTGCATGGATTGATTGCTGGACACATAAAGTGATGAATGGATGGATTGCAGAGATTGATAGATGGAGTGATGGATGGATGAATGAATTGAGTGATGAGTGAATAGGGTGATGAATGGATGAAGTCATGGATGGAATGCAGAGATTGATGGAGTAATTGATAGATGGAGTGATGGATCGATTGACTGATGGATGGATGGATAGGGTAATAAAAAAAGATGAATGGGGTGATGGGTAGATGATCAGATGGATGGGGTGATGGATAGATGGATGGGGTGATAGGTGGATGATTAGATGGATGAGGTGATTGGATGAATAGATGGATGGATAGATGGAGTGATTGAAGGAGAGTTTATGTGGCATTTGGATTGAGTGAAGATAAAATGATATGGAGTAATGGATGGATGGAGCTATGGGAGAAACTTCATTAGCATTTAAATGTGTGTGAAGAACATTTTTAAAGGAAAACGAGTGCATGATGGTATGTGATGGTTGATGTTCCAGATGCAGACGACGTATTACCTGCAGAGTCTCCACCTGCGCATCCCCGGCACAGAGGCACAGAACTCCACAGATCTCCAGCAGGTGAGAGCTGAAACATCTCCTGAACCTTCTAATAGAGAGCTGTCTGGAGTCCGAGTGAGAGTCAGGTGTGAGGAGAACCTCAGTCGGCGGGAACCTCATTCAGAACCGTGGTCTCTTCAGAGTATCTGAGTTCACTCGCACCTTCTCCACCTCAGGAGCTCGTTATCTCTCTCAGTGTGCAGGTTTCCACTCTAACACCTCATAATCCCTACAGTGAAGCTCAACTCCTGTCTCTGTCTCTACATTTTTCATAATTCACCTCAACCCTGAACACCAGCAGCAGCCTGAGGGGATCGGGGGAGGGGGAGGAGGGAAAGTTTTATTTCAGAAGTATTTATAAAAGTATTATTTAATGATTGAGAGTGCTAAAGGCAGGATTGTGAATAAGATATTTGTATAAATCAAAATCATTCTCAATATATATATATTTTCCCCCCAAAATAAATAAAAACACAACTAATTAAACTAATTATTTAAAAATAAAGCTAATTATAAAAAAGTTACATTCGATTAAATCATCAAAAATACAAAATTTTGTTTGTACATTTAATTATGAATTATAGGTTTAAAAACATATATAAAATAAAACGTTTATCAATCTGCATCAGCCAGAGAAAAACCCATATTGGTTGACCTGTACTGTGCAGCAGAGGTAGCTCTTGGTCTTCATGAGCACCTGTTTCATCATAGTGTTTAATTGTTTTGAAGACTGCACTTGGAGATACATTTAAAGTAGATTTTTTTTGGATTGACTGAACTTCATTTCTTAAATAAATGATGGATCTTTTTTCATTCAGTGTTTCCTGATAAAATAAGGATTTGTACAGTAGATGTAGCGGCACTAAAAGGACTATTGACTCTGTTCTCACCAGTTCCTCTTCTGATCTTAAGAAATGTCACAAATGGACCTTTGAGGCACATGACATGAAAAGCGTTTTAG
>NC_139584.1:29413006-29428006 GCF_946808225.1 Silurus aristotelis | reverse complement strand
GTTTGTTTGTGCCTGAGGCGAGATCCCCTGCTCCTGAAAGGTTGTTTTTCTGTCCTGAGGAACAAAGCCGACTTTGTTTAATCTGAGTTCAACGTCCCGGTGAATTTTCACTGTGTCTGTAATCAGTGTTTGTGTGTGTGTGTGTGTGTGTGTGTGTGTGTGTGTGTGTGTGTGGGAGGGTGTTAAGGATTGTAGTGTAGAACCCTTTCTTACACTACAACACGCTCTTAACATGTTCCTAAGACCCCTTAAGGCTGTATGTGTACATATTTATTTCTGTAGTGCGCGTGTGTGTGTGTGTGTCTATATTTAGTGTATATCGGGCACTTTTTCCTTCGTGAATGAAGTTGATCTCTAGCGAGAACACATAATTAGGATCCCAAAGGAAATAAATCTAATGCTAAAATCCCTAAAACACCAAAATGTAGCGATGAATAAATAAATAAATAAATGTCTGTTTGGACCACTGGCCAAATAAACTTAGTGTCTGGGTTTCTAAATAAATAACTCTTGAGCATCCTAAATAAATACACGTAGCGCTTTGGCCCCTGGATAAGTACATTTTGTGCTTCAGCGTGAATAAATAAGCGACGCTTGTAATACAAAATAAACACATTCGACGCTCGGATTCGTTAAAACAAATAAATGCAGTGCCTAAAGTTTTTAATACAAAAATTGATGATTAGACCTTAAGGTAAGTGATGTTTGGCTCATTAAATAAATTATTCATAGGTGTCCTAAAGTAATACACATACAGACCCCTACATAAGACCCTTATATTTTGTGTTTATACCCCCATCAGGTGTCTGGACCCCGAGACAAATAGATTCAGTGTCTGGCCGAGTAGCCAAATAGGATCTAGTGCCTGGACCCCTGTATACAGACAGCCTGGAGATTGAGTCCATAAATAAATGATACTTCTGCTCCTAAATAAATCAAAGTTGTGGTTGAGAAAGTGGAGAAGTACATTCCATGTATGGATCTTTATAAAAAAACAAATTCAGACTCTCAACACTTAACAAAATAAATAATGCTTAGATCTCCAGGCAAATGTATTTAGTGTTTAAACCAATAGATTGAGTACATTAAGTGTACAGATTTTGTATTTGTAACACAGAGAGTGTGTGGAGAGAGATGAGATGAGGTGATGCTTCGCTACTAATGTGACATTTAATCTATAAATAGCCTGGTTATTTTCTCTTCACACACACACACACACACACACACAAAACTGTAATTCCGGGTGCATGAAGACATGTTTTCAACTGACCTCATCTGCCCTTAAACACACACACACACACACACACACAAACACACACACTGCTGTGAAAATTTTGCCCCTTCCTGATTTATCAGATTCTTCTTTGGTCTAGTCAAACTTGGACTCTGGACAAAGGCCGACTGAGATGCTGTATGACCTTAAACAAGCTGCTCAAAAACCAAAGAAATCCACCACAGTGAAGTGAACGACTGACTGCCAGTTATTGCAAACACTTGGCACCAGTTTAGGGGCAATTACAGTCACCGGAGCTGCGGAGAGAAGGACGGAAAGTCCGCTCTCCAGCCTCGGAGCCGGGGTGCACACTGCTTGTCTCTCGTCCCCAAAAGGGTCAGAAGGATCTGCTGCAGAGCCAAGGGAAGGATTTCTCACTTCACAGCAGGAGCGAACTTTGGCCCGGACCATCGTCTTCACTGCTGCTGTTGCTTCTTAGGAAGAGAGAGAGAGAGTGAAAAAGAGAGAGAGAGAGAGAGAGAGAGAGAGAGAGACACACACGTTAGTAGGAAGCTTAAGCTTCTCCGGCTTGTTGCCTTAATGGCGTCTTTTTATACCCTCCAGCCCTCATACAGTGAGGAGCTGCTGTGCTGATTATCAGCCACCAGACATGCACTGTTTCTCTTCCCCACCCTCCTTCCATGCATCTCCCCTGCTGTCCACAACAGTAGTGCTGAACCGGCGCTGTTCTTTCAGCACCACACCAGCAGTAGTGTTTGGAGCACTTTCTCATTTTTAGGTGCGGGTCTGCGGCACATCGTTACTATACTATATGTGTCCTGTCTTCAGCCTAAAATGCCGGCCCCTGTGTGAAAAAGTAATTGACCCCCAAACATAGTAACTGGTTGTGCCACCCTTGACGGCAACAACTGCAACTTGCAATAACTGCCAATGAGTCTTTCTCATCACTGTGGAGGATTTTCGGTCCACTCTTCTTTGCAGAAAATTTTTAATTTAGCTACAATGGAGGGATTTTGAGTATGAGCAGCTTGTTGAAGGTCATGCCACAGCCTCTCAATGGAATTTAAGTGTAGACTTTTTTTTTTTTTTTTTTTTTTTTTTTTTTTTTTTGACCCATTCGGTGGTGGACTGGCTGGTGTGTTTCATATCATTGTCCAGCTACATAATCCAAGTACATTTGAGCTTGAGGTTATAAACTATAACTGGTGGCCAGACATTTGAGTATTTAAGTGTGACAAATAAGCAAAAACATAAAAAAAATAAATCGGTAAGGTGGCAAATACTTTTTTACATTCTATATATGTGTTTCACTTACTATATATATGTGTGTGTGTGTGTGTGTGTGTGTGTGTGTGTGTGTGTGTGTGTGTAATTGTAAATTAAAATTGCTTGGCTTGCACCAGTTCAATGCCAACCGGCTGAAATGTTCAGTGAGGCGGCCAAAGCTGCCCGTGTGTTTTACTGAGGGGTTTTTACTTTCTGCTAAAATATTCAAATAATGTAATTGATTGTGTCGAGCTTTCATTTATCATGTCTCTCTTCAGATTTTAGATTTATCATTATAACCATACAATACTCTATCTCTGTGTGTGTGTGTGTGTGTGTGTTAGGTATATTGGAGACAAAGAGATTGGAGATTGTCCGTAATGAAGGCACAATCAATCAGGACCTCGGTGGAGTGACGTATTATGCAGCCAACCTGCCAATATGGTGGCAGATTCCTCAGTATGTCCTCATCGGCATCAGCGAAATCTTCGCCAGCATCGCAGGTATACACCCACACACACACACACACACACACACACACACAAACACGCCCACTTGTCCATTAATCCACTGTAAAGGTCACAGGTTAAACTGGGACTCAGTGTTTTGTCCTTCATCTCACTGACACACTTCATAAAATCCTCATAAAGCATGTTATCGGGTTTTTGTCCTGTCACAGATTCTGAAATGGTTGTTAGAGGCTGAGGTGGGAATATACTCTGGATGCACCACACGTGCACACACACACACACACACACACACACACACACACACACACACACACACACACATTTACTCCAGACATACCAGGAACCGTGAAGAAACCCATACAGACTCGAACCTTGTATAGAAACTCTGTAACCTGAGCTCAGGCTTGGACCTGGGAGCCTGGAACTGTGTGTAGGTTCACTGCTCCATTACTCCATCGTTCCACCACCAAGAGAAACATGTAGAGATGATTTTACTGCAGAATTTATACAATAGATACAAGTGGAGTACTGCTTCTGACTCAAGCAGAAGGTGGCGAGCTCCAGGGACGAGATGGTCATGATGGTCTGCCTGGAATGAAGTAAAGGTGTGGATGGGTGAGATGAGAAGGAGGTGTTCACCAGGGTGTGATCAGAAAGAAGTGGAGGTGGGTCCATAGGGGTGTGGAATGTAATAGGATTTAGTTTGAAATGAAATGTTGAAGGTGGTGGAGTTGGGCCTGGCATAATCTAGAAACCATATTGAGAAGCAGTGAAGGTGGGTGTGGAACAAGGTGGAGAACTCGGTCTTGTCGGTCTTGGAACTGTGTAGGAGTGGAATGAGGTGAAGGTCAGCATGGAATGCTGGAGGTGGCTGTGGAAGGTAGAAGTATGACGGGAAGGAGGGTACAGGTTGGAGATGGGTGTGTAGAAAGAGATGAAGGTGTGTGTGAAATGCAGTAAATGTTGTAAAAAGCAATTGTTTTTTTTTTCTTCTTGTTTTCGGAGCCTCATCATTTAGATTTTCACTCAGGGTCATAAAGCCGGTCTAGTTGATGGACCTGAATGCTGTTAGATATGTAAAATGACCTGAATGTCCCATAAACCCTGAGGAACCTCGTCTCATTTCTTCATCAGTTCTCCTGCACTAAAACACTGGGGAAGATTTTATTGGTTTGGTTCTAACTATAGAGTTTTTGAAGTTTTTCCTCCAATTTATTCCCCCTAATGACTGTGGTGATAAACGAGTGGCCTTTTTAAAGTGTCCTCCACCCTGGTGCAGTGTCCCGGCCTGAGCGTGAGCTTTTATTCACACGGCTTTGTGAGAAATCTGCAGCTCTATCAATCAGAGCCGATCGATCTGGAGCAGAGCAGCGTTATTCCACTCAGAGGACGGGGTTTTCTACCACGCTTTCCTCCAAACTCACAGCTACAGCATCCACCATGCAGTGTGTGTGTGTGTGTGTGTGTGTGTGTGTGTGTGTGTGTGTGTGTGTGTGTGTGTGTGTGTGTGTGTGTGTGTGTGTGTGTGTGTGTGGTTTGTTAAAGGGGGCGGAGTGTAAAGCTTTCTTCATAGTCAATTGTGTAAAGTGGGTGGAGCTTAAAGCCTTCTTCATAAATAACTGTATATAGTAGGCGGAGCTTAGTGCTTCCATCCTAGTTCATTGCGTAACACGGTTGGAGCTCAAACCTTCATATAAAGTTAGTTGTTTTCAGTGGGAGGAGCTTAAAGCCTTTTTTAAAGATAGTTCTGTACAGTGGGTGGCGCTTAAAGCTTCTATAAAGTTGTTTGTTTCCAGTGGGTGGAGCTTAAAGCAGACAGCAATGTTAGTTATGTACAGTGGGTGGGGCTTAAATCCTTTTGTAAAATAATTTGTGTACAGTGGGTGGAGTTTACAGCAGTGGGTGGGGCTTAATGCCTTTTGTAAACTTATTTCTGCACAGTGGGTGGAGCTTAAAGCCCCCTTTAATATTAATTGTTAAAAGTGGATGGATCTTAAATCCTCGTTGTAGTTAATTGTGTATTGTGGGTGGAGCTGAAAACTTTTATTGTTAATTGTTCTGAATGAGATGAAATCCCAGTTTAGCTCTCAAACAAGCCCAAAAAACTTTCTTTCTTTATCAATTTATTAATTATTTATTTTTTAAATCCATGTTGTGGGTGTTATTTATTGAAAAATGTGCCCTTGTTGTTGTTGTTTTTTTTTCTTCACATTTTAAACTCATTTTATTTGTTGGAAAAGGTGTTTAGATGTTTAAATGACTAAATGTTGAAATTCTGCTGATTTTACAAAGAAATTCGATCAGCTTCAGACAAATCAGACACTAATCCATCATTCCTGCCCAATGAGGGTTGAAAAGCAGCTCTGGGCCTCAGATCACTGCATCCACAATGAAAGATGTATTGATAAATCGTCAGCTTTAAAACGAAGCAGATTTTATGAAGAGAAGAAAATCTGTATGGAGGCTTTTTTCATCTATTGTTAGTCAAACGAACAGCGAGTTGGTAATCAGCGAGTTGGGTTTGTGTTAGCGTGCGATCGCAGGCTTTCAAAGCCAACACCAATGTTTCATTATGCCGAACCCCCCTGTGAAATGCAAATAGGAGCCAAATAATGGCGAGGAACCTTAAAATAAAGCCTCGTCGCTACACGTGGAGTTTGAGGGGGAAACGCTGCGGGAGTCACGTGCTGGGAAATGTGACGGAGCCCAGGTTCTTCCTCTGACCCTGTTCTGTTTGAATAAATCCCTTTTAATGGACTCCACTGTCCGATCCATTATGTGACGGCCGGCTTTCTGGTTTTCATGCCAAACACACACACACACACACACACACACACACACACACACACAGATATAGACATGGACAGACTCCCTGTGGATATGGCTCAGCGGGGAGACGGCAGATACAGAACCTCATCCAAGCGTTCATCCTTCAGGGGTTTTTTGTTTTGAATACGTTTCTAATAAGCAGCTTATACAGCTAATTCTTTTAGAAGAAAACCCACAAGCCCAGGAGAGGAGCGAGGAAATCTAGATGTAGCGTGGAAAGATGTGTAATAGCTGTCTGACTACTTTATTAACGTCTCGAGTTCTGGATTCTGATTGGTCAGAAGATATTGATTAGTGTTCTAGAAGAGCAGTATTGTGATTGGAGGTTATTGTTTCTATAGTAACAGCTCATTTATTCATCGATATGTGAGAAGACATCAATCTGACATATGCGTATGGGCGGAGTCTCCAGTGTCAGGGCTTTGTAATGGTCAGAGAGATGATCAACATCTCCAGGATTAGGGGGCAGGAAAAGAGAAGCCGGAATAAAACTCTCTTCACACGTGCTCCAGAACCCATTCGATTCTGAAAAGTTTTTGGAGCATTTGTACCTAAAATAAAAAGAACAAATATGAGCACAAGCAGAGGAAGGCATGGTTGGAGAACATGAATGAGATGTTCTCTTGGACTCATCACCAAGAATACACTATACACTTTCCCAGCTATGTGAGGTTCTTCATCAAACTTTTACCACAAAGGAGACCCACACCTGCTCCAGCATGACGAAGCCAGCTCCATGAAGATCTGCTTTATATGGCTTGAAAGGGGAAGATCTCCTGCTATAAAGCTATAAAGCTCTGACCTCAAACCTGTGAGATGAATGTGAACTCTGACAGCCTCCTCATTTCATCTCCATCAGTACCTGATTTTACTTTACAAGCGCATCTAGAGAAACAGCTTTCCAGAAGAGTGGAGATCATTATAACATCAAAAGGAGACTCAATGTGGAACCGGGATACAAATTCTTCTATCACTGAAATCTGCAGTATTAATATTCCAGCAATCGGTCATGTCCTCGTCTTCTCCTCGCCCCTGTGTGATGAGTTCGGTTTCCGCGGCGACGCCATTAACACTCATTTATTTCCGGTCTGCGTCGTCATCCCTACAGCCGCGGACGACTAAAGACGCTAATATTTCAGCGTAAGCAGCTGGTTGCTCAGGCAGGGCAGATCCATCAGCCGTGACGAATACGCTGCTTTTATTGTTCGACCTGTCAGGAGCTCGCTGATGAAGTGAGAGCAGGACATGATGAAGGCTTCCAGTAAGAGCAGTTTATATTCATAACACAACACAGACGCATCAGAACAACGCTTCATCTACACACCGCATCACAACACATTAGTGCTGAATCCTTCACTTCCTGTTTTACTCGATCCTGCTGAAGCTCCGCCTCCGCCATGCCCCCAAACCCTCAGCTGTCATGTCTCAAATACAGGAGCGGTGTTCTGTAGCAGGACAGTGGGATTATTCTCTCTCTCTCTCTCTCTCTCTCTCTCTCTCTCTCTCTCTCTCTCTCTCTCTCTCTCTCTCTCTCTCTCTCTCTCTTTTCCTCTTTTATGTATCTCTCTCTCTCACTCTCTCTTCCACTTTTTTTGTCTCTTTATGTCCCTCTCTCTATCTCTAATTGTCTCTATGCTTCTCTCTCTCTCTGTCTGTTTGTCCATCTCTATCTCTCCTTTTCTTTCTTTTTATCTCTCTATCTTTCTCTACCCCTCTCTTTCCCTATCTTTCCATAATATAATTTCTTATTTCTCCTTTTTTTATTCCTCTTACTTTTTTTCTCTCTGTCTGTCTTTCTCCCTACATTTCTTTTTCTCTGTCTATATTCTTTATCTTGTTTTATCTGTCTATACCCCCCTCTCTCTCTAGCTCTATTTCTTTCTCTATCCATCTATTTATCTCTATCCCTCTCTCTCCTCTTTTCTTCTCTCTGCAGTTCTCTGTAAACAATAAAGGTGAAGATGAAGATGAAGAGCATCTTGATGAATTTTCACCATTAATCTTAAATAATATGGTTGGTGTATTAAATGTATATAAAGTATTAACCGTGTGTGTGTGTGTGTGTGTGTGTGTGTGTGTGTGTGTAGGGTTGGAGTTTGCGTACTCAGCGGCTCCACGCTCCATGCAGAGTGCCATCATGGGGCTGTTCTTCTTCTTCTCTGGTATCGGCTCGTTTGTGGGCTCCGGCCTGCTCGCCATCGCCGCTCTCAAACCCATCGGCTGGATGTCCTCACACCAGGACTTCGGTAGGCGTGTGTGTGTGTGTGTGTGTGTGTGTGTGTGTG
The DNA here is from genome assembly GCF_946808225.1 of Silurus aristotelis. Classification (NCBI taxonomy): domain Eukaryota; kingdom Metazoa; phylum Chordata; class Actinopteri; order Siluriformes; family Siluridae; genus Silurus; species Silurus aristotelis. The sequence continues at coordinate 29,419,922 of NC_139584.1, read as the reverse complement.
TGAGCATGTGGGACAGATGGCCATTTCGGGTTGACAGTGGAAGCGGTAGGTGTGTAAATCTGTCACCAAGGAGACAACAATAAATGACAAAAAATTTAAGAGGTGGCAGATGGATGTAGTTACCGTAACAACACTAGTCAAGTGTTGGCACACACACACACACACACACACACACACACACACACACACACACACGTACACACACTCTCACACTCGCACAAAACCCAATCGGTGTCTGTGGGGCCCGATTACACAGACTTATGCTCTTTGAGCAAAACATGCCTTAGGGCCACATTTACACACACACACACACACACACACACACACACACACACACACACACACACACACACACACACTCCTTTGTGCTCACTTCTTTTAACACATACACTGATGCTACACACACACACACACACACACACACACACACACTTTCTCTTTCTCTCATTCCATTCCTCTGCTGTACTAGTTCTGTACTAGCGCAGTTTATTCGCTAGCTGCTTGGCTCCCGTGTTCTGGCTTAGCATCCAAGTCCTAGCTTACCGTGTGCGACGTAGCGCCTAGCATCCCATTTCATTTCTTTGAACTTATCGGCAGAGAAACTTCTCTGAGATAATAACACACGACCAGCCATGCTGCCTTCGCGCTTAGCTCTGGAGCCGGAAGCCAATTTTTCAGTCGCTAAAGGTGCTGCAGCTCAGCTAATCAACCGGGTACACGCTGCATGCTAGGCCGAGGCCAAGCTGACGCAAATCCTCGAGTTTCTCTCCGTCTGTCTTAACTCTGTCCCTCGCTCTCTAAAGCGAAGAAGCCACAGACAGAGACGAGACCAGGAACGTCCTGTACTTCCGTCTCACCTGCTTCCAGTAATCCAGCTTTTCTCTGCACTCCAGCAGCCCAGAAATATTTAATAGCAGTGCAGCTACCGCGGCTAGCGCCGAAAGTCTGAGGTGAAAAAAAAAAGATCCCTGAGCTAAAACTAATCTCCATGGCAACGCTGTACCCAAATCGTGCATTTCTGATTGTAGAAAAAAAAAAAACCGTAAAAACGTCTTCTTTGCATTTAGCACATGAACCGACGCACTAAAACGCCTGCACTTCTTTTCTTCTGGATTCATTTCGCATTTTAAATGTTTTTAAACACGTCCCATTACTCGCTAAATAATATTTACCTTTAATTTCACGCCTTTTTTTTTTTCCGGGATCCAATTTAGCATAAAAAAAAGAAAACGCATCATCCTTGATATTTAAATCCATCACATGAATTAGTCTTGTTATTTACAACCTTTGCACATTTTTTGGCTGAATGATCACACTATAAACACCTCAGGCTGGTGTGCAGCTGAGAGAAGGGAGGAGGCATCTCACTGGGGTTCAAATCCCCAGCACCACCAATAGCTAGCATTCCTGGGCCCTTGAGCAAGGCCCTTAACCCTGATCTTCTAGAAATTAGACCACTTTTATTATATTTTGGCGTTTGCTAAGTGCTATAAATGTAAATTTAGCTTCACTGATCTTTTTTTCGTTTTGTAATGAAGTCTCATGGGTGACCTCACCAGCGAATTCTGTATTTATTTTACAAAAAAAATGGGGGCGGAGTAAAGTGGTGCAGTGGGCGTGTCTATACAAATAGCTGACAGGTTTTCCAGTCTTCCACTGAGCCACATCTTTGCCTTTGATCCTGATCTACATATTTTCAAGGTTATTTGTACTACACATAGAGAAAGAATCCCTGAGAGTCTAAAGGGGGCACTTAGTTCTGAGCGATGTGTCTCTGGAGTGGTGACTTCAGCAGTTCACACTGCATTATACAGTATATCTGGATCCCTACCGTGTACATCTTTTGTTTCTCATCATCCGTCGAATCCCTTTTATGTTCTTTAATATTCATCTTTTTTCTCTCGTTCTTTCTGAAGTGCTGATATCTTGCGCGTCACCTTTCCGAAGTCCTTCTGAAGCTCTTTTGTCTGCTCTATTATCTTTCTCTGAGCACTAAACCCCACAGGATCCTGCAGACGTTCTGTCTCTCGGCGCGCGTCAGCCGGTCTCGGCCTGTCTGGGCCCGTGCAGGTCGGAGCAAAGGGCCGGATCTTTTGTGGAAATTGGAAATCAGGTCTCGGAGTAGTAGTTTTTTTTTTTTTGCACTTTGAAGCTCACTTCCTGTTCTAGTCTTAACAGACGAGCTCCGGAGTCACGCTAGGGTGAGCAGACGTCCTCTTTTCCCCGGACATGACCTCTTTTCCAGGACGAAAATATCAGTCCGGCTGGGATTCGCACAAGTCCCAGAATGGTCCCGGGTTTTTTGGTTTGGGAAAAAACAGGTGATACATTTTTCTTCCGTCCTTTTTCGCGAATAGTGGAGTTTTTTTTTTTATAGCCGTATACAGCGTCTCGTACCGTTTCGTCATTCTGTCATTGAGTGGTTTCAGGACGCGGCTAAACAGGCTAATCCAGGCTAACCTGGCATTTCAGTTAAACAGGTCAGACCAAGCTACAGGACATTAGCATTATAGTGAATAAACTCAAAACGGGTTGAACCACAAACTGAGCGTTCGATTGAGCAAAAGATTAGCGTAAAAATGGCTAAAACGCCAATTAGCATAATGTAGCAGCATTGATTGGGGCAGGAACTCGCAGTACAGTAAACAGCCATATTAAAAGACTAAAGGAGCCTGTAAACTAGCGCTATAGCAGAAAAACAGGAAACGCCATCAAAAAACAAGCAATGAAACACCGTGTCTGATTGTGTTTGTGTGTGTGTGTGTGTGCGCGTCTATACAAATCTCATTTACCCGAACAGAAAGCAATCTGCGTTTCCCTGCGTATCAGAGGAGACAAGCTGATTAAAAACGCCTCGCAATCGGAGGAAAGTTTCTATTTTCGATTCTATTTTTTTCTTCTTTCCTCCAACGAAAGTCCTCGAAGTTCACCATCATGTGTCTGGAAGAACAGCAGCAGCGGTTGTTTTTTTTCTTCTCTCCAGCAGCCGGCGTGTGCCGATAGGTGAAGCGGGGATGTTGAGTTTGCGGGTGATTTAGCTAATGAGCGTGATTTGGCTCTTCTCATCCGGCTGAATGGGCAGACGAGTCGGCACGGCTCGTGTACAGACAGGCCTGCCATTAAACTCCTAATTTGCTCCTCATTACGTAACAGCCGCCTCTGCTGACTCACTCCAGGAACCTTTATTTCTGTGGTTTAAGTGGGAAGGTTGGGCGGAGGAGTTTGTGAAAAGCTTCCAGGAGGTCAGTGTCCACAGATAACAAATGACACCAAATTAACTGCTGTTTGGTTCCCTGTGAGAAGTTCTCCAGCTTCTACAGAGCTGAGGGTTTTTTGGTTTTGTTTTGCAGCCCTGTGGAACGTAATCATCTGAGTGCTGCTGATGAATGATGCTAGAGTTGGAGGGCTGAGGCGAGTAATATGCCGCAGGAAACATCCTGGGAAATGGATAAAAGGAAGGTTCAGAGATACACACAGGGCTGGAGGAGGGATGAGGGGAAGAAAAGACATGATCTGACCTGCTTCTCACTTTAAGTAAATGATCGATGTCGGTGAGACTTTCAGATCAGCACCTGAAAACAATACAGTCTCCCAGCACGGCCGCTTCTTTATGGGGTTTTATTCTGTAGACTGAAGACATTTGGGTCAAAAGATCAAAAGATGGACATGAGAAGATCGATTAGAATTTCAGCTTTCATTTCCTGCTCTCTCTGTGTGTTAAACACTGGCACTTTTGGAAGCTGCAACCAATAGTAGGTGAGCAGAAGTATATGAACATCTTGCATCACAACGTGAAAGGATTCGTTTACATTTATGACATTTGGCAGACGATTAACCAGAACGATTTACAATGATCTCAACTTGAGCAGTTGAGGGTTGAGGACCTTGTCCACGTGCCCAGCAGTGGCAGCTTGGTGGTGCTGGGATTTAAACTCACAACCTTCCGATCAGAAGTCCAGCACTTCCCTGGGGTTCTCCCACATGGAGCACTAGAGGAGAAGAACTTGGTAGAAGAACCCGTTGTTATATCACAGCTGTCCATCATTCTTATAGGATTGTGTTGTGTTGTGTTGTTCGGTTTTGGTGTATTGTTCACACACACACACACACACACACACACACACACACACTGAACAAAACGTTTTCGTTCGCGTTTCTTGTGCAATTTTGTTGACGGCAACAAGAAACCTATTCAACTCCAGCAACACTTTATTGTTTTAAAATAGAAGCCGTTTATATGCCATGTGTTTGTGGAGCGTTTTTCTCTCTGAACAGCTGGTTTGCCAATTTTGTAGTGAGAACGCACATAATTATACATGACAGCGGTGTTTAACTGTGTAAAGCTGCAGCATATTGCTCATTTACTGCAGTGAAACTAATGAGGGAAAAAAAAGGTGTGGAGTCCCAGCAGGGAGCAGCTTTGAGACGGACCTGATCACTGCTGGGAGTTTCAGGTGGATGTGTAGATGGATGGTTTGTTGGGTAGGTGGATGGATTTATAGATGGATAGTTGGATGGGTGGTTAAGAACGTGGGTGGATTGGATAGTTGTATAGGGGATGGAATTATGCCATGATGTACAGTTTGGTTGGATGGATAAATGAATGGGGATGACTTGTGTGGGGGATCAGGAGAAATAAAAGGATTTGTTGATGGATTGCTGGGTATGTTAGTGGATGAACAGATGTATAGCTGGATGGATATTTAAATAGGGGGTGGATGGATAGATGGATGGATGGATGGATGGATGGATGGATGGATGGATGGATGGATGGATGGTTGGTTGGTTGGTTGGTTGGTTGGTTGGTTGGGAGGGAGGGAGGGAGGGACCTTGGTGGGGTTAGGCTACCTGGAAGGATTTGTGGACTGATTGCTGAGTATGTAAGTGAATGGATATATTTCTGGGTAAATTGATATTTGGGTAGGAGGTGGAGTTATGGATGGGTAGATGGATGGATGGATGGATGGATGGATGGATGGATGGATGGATGGGTAGACTTTGGTGGAGGTAGGCTAAATAAAAGGATTTATGGCTGGACTGCGGGGTATGTAAGTGGATAAATATGTCTGGGTGGATAGATATTTGGGTAGGGGTGGAGTTATTAGTGGATGGACGGCTGAATGTATGGATGGATGAATGGGCAGATGGATAGATAGATGGATGGATGGATGGATGGATGGATGGATGGATTCTCAGGCAGATGGCTGGGTGATGATCTCTACAAAGATATTTCAGTTCAGATCAGGAATTCTAATTCACAGTTGCCCAAACAGCATTAATAAAGTATTTTTAGCAGCCAGTAATCCACATGTTCACAGATGTGCTCCAGTTGTTTCCTCAGCAATCACAGGAAAGCAGAGCTGAACGGGATTGAGTTTTAATCCTGGTGTGATTGTTTTGGGGATGGACACTGGTGGAATTCTGAGTGTAGGAGAGAAGGTCTGAATAGACTCATTGCTGCTACTGCTGTTGTAACCTGTGCTGTGGTCTTCACTCGAGTTTCAGATGATGGTGTGCTTTCAGTTCAGCACAATCTTGGGAATTATTGGGAGAAAGAACTGATTTAACACAAATTCTTCAAATGATATCATGTATACAGATAATAAAACTCGTCACAGAAAAACATCTTGGGTGCATCCAAGACTTCTCTTAGAGGTCACTTAGACCCCAGAACTTTCTCCACACACTCTAGCAAGAGAAACGTGTAGGAAGAATCATGATGGTAGAATAACAATAGGAAGGAAAAGGTAGAATAACAATAAGGTCTGTTTGTGTGTGTGTGTGTGTGTGTGTGTGTGTGTGTGTGTGTGCACTTTTGCTGCTTGACACAGTAATAATAATGTCCATGTGAGCAGTGTATTTGTTCATAAGCTCATCCACATTCCTCTCTGTTTCTCTGTACACTCTTGGTGATGCTAATTAGGGCAGGGTGTGTGTGTGTGTGTGTGTGTGTGTGTGTGTGTGTGTGTGTGTGTGTGTGTGTGTGTGTGTGTGTGTGTGTGTGTGTGTGTGTGTGTGTGTGTGTGTGTGTGTGTGTGTGTGTGTGTGTGTGTGTGTGTGTCCTCTTGGCTGTTATCGATTACAGATGCACAAACTCCTGCCTGCAGGCTTACATCCTCCCTACTGAGTGCACTAGTTTCTGTCTCCACCTATCACACAGTGGCATGGAGAACACACGGCACACACACACACACACACACTGGGAGCTCGCTGTGACTTCACTGCTGTTTCACTCGACTACCCACTGTGAGCGAGACGGAGAGAGAGAGACACACACACAGAGACGGAGAGGAAGACAGATGGGGCTGAAGGTTGTGTAGATTACAGTATGTGCTGGAAGGAACGTGAACGCTCCATCATTCCAGAAGAGAAGATTCGAGGAGGAGATGAGAAAGAGAAAGATGGCAGAAGGGGAACATCGATTCAAGAAGAAAGGATAAATGTATTACTTTTTGGGAGGAGAAAAGGGAAGAGGGAGCAGGAGCATATTTAATGTTGAGCCCAGTGCTGCAGTCACGTCCAGTTTATCATCTAATTACAGGGAGAAAAGTGTGTAAAATACACAAACACACATACACACGTGCACACAAACACACGTACACACACGCACACGTACACTCGTGCACACAAACACACGTACACTCGTGCACACAAACACACGTACACACATGCACACGTACACACGTGCACACAAACAATCGTACACAAAATCATGGAGACTTCACAAAACTCATACATGAGACATGATGATGGACAGGAAGTGGTTAGACAGTGAAGGAAGTAATGGATGGAGACTGGGGACGGCTTGTGGATGCTTAAGTGAGAGAATAATTTTATAGATTGGTGAGTTGATGGCTGGATTAATTTTTTGTTGGATGGATGGATGGATGGATTGATGGATGGATAGATTTATTGT
>NC_139584.1:29385506-29408006 GCF_946808225.1 Silurus aristotelis | reverse complement strand
AAAAAAACATGTAGGACGAAGCGGGTCGTGTCAACGAGTAAATTAAATTTACGACACCTTGAATTAAAAGTATTTCCCGAACACGTGACGTATTTATGGCAAGCAGCTCAAACTCTGTCTAAAGCAACAGCAAAACGTTATTATAAATCTAATCTGAACTAGCGCACATGCTAGGCTAGTTAGTTAGCTTGTATTAGCAAAGAATGAGGGGGTAAATGTATAAAAGCAGCCTGACTGTGTTTTTTCATGATCGATTGCACTGTTCAGTACTGCACTAGTTCAGCATCGGCGCCGTACCCGCGAGGACACGCCCCCATCTGGCTCGTTAGCCTAATCGTCGCGGCGTGTGTTAGCGAGGATCGCTGTGATTTCCTGGTCTTTAGGAATCTGCTTTTTTTCTGCACTATGATTTGTTTACTGATCCTGAGAAATCACTGCCTGCTGACACTGTTCTTTATAACACGTTTTTTTGCACTCTGATGTTTTTCTAATGTTTTCTGATGAATATTTAGCGTCGATTTGGACTTTATTTTCTGCGGTGTGACTGACGTGCAGCTTCTCTGATCTCCTGTAATGTTACAATCCTGTAATAGTAATAAATATGATGTTTATGAAGCAGATGATTTACTGGGTTTCTTTCACGTCTTCGTCTTTATGTGTGTGTTATGGAGTGGGGGTGGGGGGAGGTTTGACATGAAGGGTCAAAGTTCAGACCGGAGCATGTTTTTTTGTCTCCGAGTTGTTTCTCTGTGTGAACCGCGGGTGTGAGGGAATCAGAGGAGAATTGTTTGGATGTAAATGAGCTGAAGCTCAGACGGAGCAGAAACAGCAGCTCTCTGATTAGGAAGCTTTACTGTCTGATTTCATCAGGAATTAAATGTGTGTGTGTGTGTGTGTGTGTGTGTGTGTGTGTGTGTGTCAGACTCGAGCTGCTTCTTAAAACACAAGCCATTCTTGCAGATCATGTTGATCTCTTATTTAACTTCCCCAATATAATCACCATAATAATTAATAATTATATAATAATTAATGATTTGTATAAAGTTATCATAAAATTAAAATATATATATATATAAAGCTCAAATACCACTGACTGACTCACTCACTCATCACGAAATCTCAAAAACCACTGAACAGATTGCAATGAAATTTGGAACATACCTTCCTCTTGGGTCTTAGGTGCTCAATAAGAAAGGGTTTTGAAAAATTCGCCCTGGATCGCGGCTAACTCGTGAAAAACTTGATTTCTCACGCATTGTAAATTCTTCGAAATAACATTACGGATCCTCATGAAACTTACTACATTGTTTCTTATTAGATGTTAGATGCACGATAAAAATTATTTTTAAAGTAGTTTGCCCTGTATCCGTACTACAAAGGGGTAGTATGTTATTTGTTGACGTTACGTTCTGATCTCTGATCATCCAGTCCTGCTCAGTGCTTACTGATTATTGGCATATTGCTTAGCGTTCTGCCTTCCGTAGCGAAGCACGGGTACTTTCCGCTAGTGTTTATATAAAGTAAAAAAAAAAAACTATTATAAATGAATTAAAATAAATTAAAATAGCTACTATTTTTCTTTAATAATAATACATTAATATAAAATTAGGTCTAAAAAATTTTATGTAAATTTGAATTCAGTAAATACTTTCTAGAAACATTTCCTTATGCAAGGTTTAGATAATAACAATAATAAAATAAATACATAAATAAACAAAAGTTAAAAACAAGTTCATTTTATTGACGAAGAAAAAACAAACTTTGAAATTTTCAAATAATGTAAAATGATTTTTTTAACATGAAGAACATTATAATTAAAGAGATGAACGCCCAGAATTTTCGTTTTGTTCAGTTTTCATTGTTAGTTTTTTTTTTGGTTTGTTTATTTCATTCAAATTAATTGCAAAAAGGGGCGTTAGACTGAGTTTAAGGCATTAATTATAGAAAACAGTAATTGTGTGTGTGTGTGTGTGTGTGTGTGTGTGTGTGTGTGTGTGTGTGTGTGTGTGTGTGTGTGTGTGTGTTGGGGGGGTGTAAAGGAGGTACGAAATATTAATTACAATCAGTGCTGGTAAAACGGTGGCTGTAGCTCCGCCTACACACATTAACATTTCCAAAAACGCTGTAAAAATGCACACATTAACCAGGGGGTTACCATGGAGACACACACACCAAACATATATCAAAGTTTCTTGTAAATTTTTCTCTCATATTTTTCTCTCTGTTTTTAACTCGATGAACACGTAGATTTTAGAAATCACTCTCCAACGTGGATAAATTACAAACTGCGTTTCCGCATTGCAGTGTGAACTCTCGAATCATAAAGTGATGATGCATTTTTAGTCATGTGCCCAATTCAGCGACGTTTCAAACACAGTTTATGTGTGAATGAGTGAACCTACTGAAAAAGCAAGTGTGGACGCAGAACACTTTAAGACGAAAACTCATTGAAAACAAATTTATACATATGAATGCAGACGTGTAGCTTAAAACAAATGCTTGGGTCAATGCTTGGACCGCTTATGTTTCGCGTGCTTTGTGAATTTCTACTGAAACCTGCTCACGCACACGTTTTCTAAACAAGGCCATGGATGTGCTCCGTAACTCCAGACCTCATTACCACACCTATGTGTGTGTCAGCGCTGGAAACGTTTCCCCCCTCAGGACATCTGTAGCTTCACGAGGCGAGTCGAGGGAACATGAAGGAAAGAAAAAAAGTGACTGAAACTCTATAAAGAGTGAAAATCATTTAGTGTTGTTCAGTGTGGCGAGACGGCTTCGCTCCCTCCCCCCCCCGCATGCCGCCAAAAAGATGAAATAAAAAGAGGAACATGATGGTGTGTTAATTAGAACCCGAGCGCCATCCATCTTCCTCTTTGCTATGTTTGACAGTGAAATTTCTCTGTCCTTCACACTTCATGAGCCACGTGTCGTGATTCGCTGAACTCCGAGCAACACGCCCCTCCCTCCCTCCATCTGCACACAGAGACAGACAGAAGGAAAACGCTTATCTATCAGGCTGCAGGTGAAGAGACGACAGGATGTGGACTGAGAGACAGAGTGAGAGACATGACAAAGTTTCTGGACAGGAAGTTGGAGAGTTGAGGAGGACAGAGCCGGAGCGATGGCACCGTTTCAACGCTCATTCAATCTCGTTTCCATTCGAGAGGCGCTAATCGATGGAGGTGTGTCTGTAATCACACCCACGAGCTCGTTTATACCGAGAGAGAAAAGAAGGAGTGAAAACACACGCGGGTGAAAATGAGTCTCTCGGGGAGAAACATCGAAGCGGTCGATAGCGAGCCTCGTCTGAATCGTACACACGGGCGGGGTTCCGTCCTGAACTCCACATGCCGAGCGAATCCGACAGAACGCTTCAGAGATTAGCATTTATTCTACATAGCAAACCTGAATTTTTATTTAACCAACATGAAGCCATTTAAAAATAACCAGGAGAAGAAAACGTTCAAGTTATTATGAGTACATCAGAGGGAACTCAAATCAAAATCCGGCAGAATTAACGTTCGACATCGCTGTGATTTCGCTCTCAACTTTTATTAAACCAAACAAACTTCAATTCCTAAATCTTTTCTATCGTGTATATATATATATATATATGCGTTAGTGGGTAAAATTGCCTTACTGTATTCTGATACTGTATTCTTGTTGAAAGATTTATGACCAAACTCTTGATGTCACCCATATGAGGATGGGTTCCCCTTTGAGTCTGGTTCCTCTCAAGGTTTCTTCCTCATAACATCTAAGGGAGTTTTTCCTTGCCACAGTCGCCACGGCTGCTCATCAGAGATAAACACACACCATTTACCTTCACTGTTGTTTTCTGTAAAGCTGCTTTGAGACAATGTCTGTTGTGAAAAGCGCTATACAAATAAACTTGACTTGACTTGACTTGACTTGACTTGACTTTTAACTTCACAAATGTCCAAATATTCTTCTTATGCTTCTGAAAAAGGTGTAGAGGTTTCTCCACATCAACAACAGCTTCTCTTTAACAATTTTTCTATAATATATAAATCAAAACACACAATCCAACTTGGTTCCATTCAACTGATAAATAATCAGCAATCTGTGGCTTTGAAATGCATCCTGTAACCTGATTGGCTCTTGTGTGTTATGATGTACTAATATTTGTTTCTTAGCTGAACAATACTAAACTAAATAATTATATATTTCATATGTTTTGTATGCAGAGGCTACGTATAGACTAATCTAGATCATTTTAAAAAAAGATGGAAAAAGGCGCTCCGTGTCCACACTTTCATGTTCAAACGTTTCTCAGAAGTTTCTCATCCACACCGAAACGTCTGAAAACGCTCAGGTCCCTGTGCTGTGCATGAACAAGTCGTACTGATGTGCATTTCCGCTTGTTGTTTATTTTGGCGTCCCAGTTTGGAAATGGAGCGTTTTGTAAACGATGCCGCATTTTTAGTCACGTGACCTTTTCAATGTAAACGAACGCCAGTCAGAAGTTATGCGGGTCGATCATGTTGCGTTTTGCTCATGCGCAGTACAGAGACGTGAGCGTTTTCAGACTTCTCAGTGTGGATGAGTAACTTCGGGGAAACGATTAAAAACAACAGCGTGAACGTGGATCGCATGTACAGATTAGCAAAGACGAAGCCCAACTACAAACTGCACACAAGGTTTAAACCCATACTAATACTCACATACGTGTAGTGATGTCACTTCCTGTTAGCTACAGGGTCCGGAGTATTTTTAATCAAATCACTGAGTAAAAAATCGTCTGTTGCGATGTGCACAAAAGTCATCAACGCATTAATAATCTGATGTAAGAGCTTTATTATAGATTGTAACCAAAACACTTTCAAAGCGTCGTTACTAGCGGTGAATAACGAGTCCGGGTTTCGCTCATTAGCGCCAGTTGAGCGTTTTGTGGTTTTGTTTCTCGCGACCCTGCCGAAAAGGGATAAATAGCGTCCGCCGCATCTCCTCGTCATCATCATAAAGGGAAGCGCTTCCCGAGCTGCAAACGAATACGGATGCCACAGTAATTGGTAGCGGAGAGGAAATATGACGCTCTCCCACTAATGCCCAGGGAAATCCGACTCAGGTTAATTAGACAAATGCTGGCATTTGTGTACTGAACACTTGCAATAATTCAGCTTGAGAGATTATCAGCGAAATGCCACATTAACATACAACCGGCGCGTTCATTAATTCACTCAAACAGAGCGAGCGAGGGGAGAGAAAAACCACGGCGTACACGTGTTCTGCAAACGAACCTCGTAAAAATAAACAGGGTTTTTTCCTTGTGCATTCCGTCCAAACAATGAACACACACACACACACACACACACACACACACACACACACGCACACACACTAATCGTATCGTATCATATTTATTGTAGCTGCAGATCAGAAGAAGGTGACCTCCAGAATTCAAGCAACATCCAACCAAGGACATCGGATCGTCCTCATCGTCACGTCTGAATCAATCCTGAATCCGATTCTCAGATATTTTAGGTGACTGTCACATTTACAACAAAAGAAGGACAAACAAACTACATTTTCTGCTCAAGAAACTTCATCCAATCCCATGCAGGATGATTGTTGCACATCTTATGGACATCTGAGCTACTTGGCACGAGACAGAAACCCGAGTCGGGTCTGGTGAGATCGAATTAGACGCATCGGGGATAAATGGACAGGAAATCTTTTTAAAATTGTCCTCCAGGGACACCTTGATGCTCAGGGTTGACAGAAATGGACTTTAAAGGAAATGAAAATGTCAAATCTGGCTCATGGTTTGGTGGAAATTAATGAGGAAACATCAGTCCTTTTTTTTTTAGAGTAGAACCATCAGAGTAGTGGAGTAGAGGAGTGATGACCCGGAAGCCATGGTGTTTTCTCCTCCCGAAGATTTCTGGAGAACACACAGGTTCTCCATGTGAGAATAAAGATTCTCCAGGTGAGAACACACTCAGAGTGACATGGTCTCATTCATCTCTAATGATCAAGTGGTGTGATTCCGAATCGACTCGAGTGCAAGACGTGAATCAGACATGAGCTGTGGGTTCTCTGGAAAAGCGACGTACAGAATTGCTTCTCAGTTTGTTAACCGTGAAGCAACAAACATTTCAAAAAACCCGCCGCAGAAACATCGGAAGGACCAGAGATTGTTCTGGAACTCTATTTAGCTGATTGGAACGCTGTATAATTAGCAGAGAAACGTTTTTTTCCGCGGGTCTCCGCTGATGTTCGGTGTGTCCTTGTTTCACTCTGCTCAGCCTCCTGCCGCTTTAACGATGCTGAATTTATAATTGATTGAAATTAGCTTTGGGTTTTTTTTCTGTGTTATAAAAATTGTCCCGGTCACAAATGATTAAATTAGAGCATTTTTTTTCGCTATCTGGCTGGAAACAGCTTGAGTCGCAGTCCGACGCGAGCAGCGACGCGAGCTTTTTGCATACCAAAGATTTGGGGAATAGAATTGGGTTTAAACAGGGCACAAAGGAGAAAAATTTAATAATTTAGTTTGCTGAGGTGGAAGATGAGGTGAATACCGTGTTTATATTATACACGCAGAAATATTTTAACTCCTCGAGTGCCCGGTCTGGATCGCGAGGTCGCGGCGTTCGGGAGCGAGAGGAAGGAAACTCGCCAGGACATCCAGTGTGTCAAAACCATTCTATGTGCACTTTATTTACAGTGGTACAATATGCATTAATATTACACTCATCAGTGTGTGTATATGTGTGTGTGTGTGTGTGTGTGTGTGTGTGTGTGTGTGTGTGTGTGTGTGTGTGTGTGTGTGTGTGTGTGTGTGTGTAGCATCTGCAAGCTTAGCAATGCTGTTCTTTTTTTTCTTTACTAGAAAAGGCGCTAAAATAAAATATTTTATAAATGAAGTGGAACAAATCGAAGGGCAGTAAATGAACAATAAATGAATTGAAAGATTTTTGTGGTGTTCAATTTAAAAACTGGTTTGTTGTGAGGACCATGACGCCAGTTTACAAGTCCTTTGGCAGCTGCCGTGTTGAACTGTAAGTACAACAATCGCACAAACGTCCTCTCCCCGTGGTGTCCGTATCTCAGAGAGCTTGTGATGTTTCCATGACTGAACTTCGGCTCTGTGAGGAAAAAGGCATATGGGTGAGTTCTGCAGTTTGACGACTACGCTATGTCTTTTAAAACGCTGTCGTTTAGCCGCTCCATGTAGTTCTGCAGCTCTTTGGACTCTCGCATGTCCACCTCCTGACACACCCACTTTATTTCCTCGTTCGGCTCCTCCTCGTGAGTCTGAGTGGCTGGAATCGTGGTGAATGTAGTGAACTTGACTCTCTTCCTCTTGGTGGTGGGCGAGTCGCTTTTGCCGTCCTTCCCGCCGTTGCTCTCGGCTCCTCGTTGTTCCTGCCGCTCGTGGCCGTTTTTCTGTAAGGAGTCGCCGTTGAGCAGAAGGCTTCCTTCCTCCAACCCGCCAAGGCTCGAGTCCATGATTGTGATTTGCTCCTCGGTTTGCGGCGACAGGCTTACGTGACTCTCCAGAAGCTCCGCCTCGTTTCCCAGCCACACCCAGTCATGCGCGTGGTTCAGACTCTCCTGCCCTTCTATGCTCATCTCCTTATGCCGATATTTTAGCGCGTAGGAAATGCAGTTAATCAGAAAGACCAAGATAGCCAGACAGAAGACCCCTAACAAGGCATACATTCCTATTTCCAGGTCAGAGAGTCCTCGGTTGTTCTGAAGCAAGTCATCATCGTAGACGCTGTGCCCTCGAGGAAGGTCCACTTGGGCCGGGAAATCAGAGAAATCTATGGGAACGTTGGAAACTTGGCTGCCGTCGTTTGAGAGTTTTTCTCCTCCCCCAGTTCTGCGGATGATTTCCGCTTTGGTTGTGGTGGTGATTCTTCTTAGCGCTCCATCATCGTCCATGTTGGAAATGGAGCTGTAGAAATAAGTGCCCTCCATTCCAGTCCGGTCCGGTAAGTTCTGGTTCTGCCTGTGGTTCTCGTTATCATCTGCGTATTCGGGTTGCGAGACGCTTTCTGTGCGGCCGTATCTCACCCGGACGTGGCAGTTTCCTGCGGCGAGGACGCTGCGGCGAGGTTTCAGCTTCTGACACGACTCCTGGACGCTCATCTCGACGCGCAGTAATGGGCCCTGACCCTCAGACTGAGCCGAGACCACGGGCCAGCGCCCAGTCGCGTCCTGATTCACACTCACCACCTCTTCATCCAGAGAGATCACCATCAGCACAAAGTGGTCTGGGTCATAGAGATCCAGAGGGGCCATGTAGCCATCACTGAACTGCAGCCAAGCACTGATCAGCGCCTCCTACAGGACAGAGGAGAAAAATACATAATTAAACATGAAATAAAATGCAGGACCGTACAGCTTTCCTGCAACAATAATAAATCAGTTTATGGTTTGCTTCACTAGTGACAATCCCACAGGTTTTTCCAGCCACACTGAGGAAATTTGCATCCCCACTCCTCCAGACTGAACCACTGAACTGTTTATCTGTACACTCCTGAACATGAGCAGCAAGAATCTTTATCAGTGTGACATTTGGTGCAGTATGAGATTAAGCTCTGAGCTCAGATGGACTGAGTGAGAGAAGCTCGACTAAACTCCAGCCAGCCAATCAGAAAGCTGCATTACAGTCATGGACAGGGATTTGTCCACATATGAGTGTCTTAAGCTTCTCGCTAACCAGGATGAGATACGAACATTCCAGATCTGATGCACTACAAAACCTTTTGACATGCAGGGGGAGATTTTTCCCTCATCGCCTCATCACTAAACACCCACATTCTCACACACACACATACACACACACACACACACACACACACACACACACACACACACACACACGGAATGATGAGTGATGAAATGTAAACATTCATGAAGGATTGATTATTAGAATAACGATCCATAATCTGCAATACACTCTGTAAATAACGTGCATGTGTTTTGGATTTAATACATCCTGACATTACTGCTTTCTCACTCTGCAATCTAATCTTCAATTCCTGATTAATAATGTGTGTGTGTGTGTGTGTGTGTGTGTGTGTGTGTGTGTGTGTGTGTGTAGGGTGTTGGTAGGTTGGTTATAAAACAACAAAATCACTGGCTTGAAGAAAAATAAACACAACTTTGTCATTATGGTGTTATAAATATTCATCGAAATGCATTGCAATAATAAAAAATGTAATTGCGAGAAGAGAAAAAAAAACCAAGAAATCATTAAAAAAGGGACACAATTATCGATACGGTGTCATGACGAAGCCAGGAAACAATTTCTAAGTGGAAATAAGAAACTGGGTTATTTTGTATCACGAGCCAGAGGAAACATGCATAACCCTGTCATTACGGGGTCATGACCTGGCCATTAGTGTTCATTAAAAAATAATATATTTATAATAATATATATATATATATATATATATATATATATATATATATATATATATATATATATATATATATATATATATATATATTATAAATATGTATATAATATAATAATATGTTTATTTATAATATATAACTTTAGGGTTATGGGGTCATGACACTGTTATAAGTATTCATAAACAGTTCATAAGTGAAAATAATAAACATACTTGACATTACAGCCAGATCAAGTTGCAGACTTGGTATTATGATGTCATAAGTGCAAGTGTCACCTTTTTCATTCTCTAATTAACCTTTATGACACCATTATTACACCATTATAACACCTTTATTACACCATTAGAACAAAATTATGCCACCTTTATGAAACCATTATGACACCTTAATTACATGATTATGACACCATTATGATACCTTTATAACCCGATTGACGCCTTTAATAATATAATTTAAACCTTTGTTACATCATTGACACAATTTTGATAGCATTATGACACCATTTTGACACCATTGGCATTTGTATGACAATTATGACACCATTATGGCACCTTTATGACACCATTATGATTGTCGGTTTGTAAAATGTCAACACAGCAAGCGATTATCAAAATGAGACTTTTATTCAGACAAACATCAGTTGATGTTATGTAAGGCTTATGTAGGTCTTTTGCAGCATTATGAACTCTATGCATTATGCACTCTCATGCATTCACACATTCAAGAAATTAAGCGAGGTGAAATTCTTGTAAATGTAAGAAATTGTGTAAAACTCGACATTCGCATGCTGTCTATTTGCCGTCTCTTAGAATACGGAGAGCGTTGAGAAGAAGTCGCCATGGCGATATTGGAAAAATTCGCAATCCGTGTTCTAGGAATGACGTTCATCCTGAGTGAACGGAGCAGAACGGTGAAATAGTGGCGTGTGGTGCTGCTGATGTGCGACAAGGTGATGAGAATTAACCCAATTTCCACTTCTAAAGCCGTTAACAGACGTTAATTACACCTGACTGCTGTTACTACGGGCAACCGGAGCGACCCACGGGGACGCGTCATAACCCTTGAAAGAATGGGATGCAGAGCGGAAAAATATCCATGATGGAGTAACGAGCAAACATTTTGATGAGATTTTGTGTATGTGTTTGAGTGTGTGTGTGTTTTCAAATGGATGTTTTTCCATCCAACAGCGAGTGCATGGAAGCGACGGTGAAGAGGTGCATGCTGGGAGATCTAAGGTGTGCACTGATGTCATTGTCATGTAAATGTTGAGTTTGATGGCTGAACAGATTTGAAAGAAAGTGAGGGATGAATAAAGAGCATTAAAAAAGTGCTTCTCCTTTACTTCAAATGCAGACGATGATGAGGGAAGGTGGGCGTGGTCTGTCACATCTAGTGATACATTAAGGCGTGAGCATTCATGAACTATTTATAACTGTCTTTTCAGAATTATCCATATGACCTGATCAACTTCTGGTGTCATGACACTGTGGGTGTCTATATAATGAATATAATTACAAAAAAATTAATCATTTATATTATTTCTTTTATATTCATATAACCAGAAGATGAATCCATCACAGGGTTGGAGAAAGTGTTCATTAACAGTTTATAACTGCAACTAAGGAAAGCGATTATAACTGTTATTAACTGTTAATGAAAATTCATAAGCTCTAATAAACATACATACTCTGCCGTTATGGTTTCATAAAAGTTATTATAGTGTCATAAGCCTGTCATAAGTGTTCCTTAACTTTTT
The DNA here is from genome assembly GCF_946808225.1 of Silurus aristotelis. Lineage (NCBI taxonomy): Eukaryota > Metazoa > Chordata > Actinopteri > Siluriformes > Siluridae > Silurus > Silurus aristotelis. Next base: position 29,396,851 of record NC_139584.1, on the reverse strand, counting down.
ATAATAATAGCAAAAGTGCTTTAAAAGTGCTTTAACCTCCACTCTTCTGGGAAGATGCTTCACAAGATTTGGTGAAGATCACAGAGGTGTTAGTAAAGTCAGGTACTGATGGAGTTGAGAAGGTGAGGAGGCTCCTGGGGTGCAGTCAGCGTTCACATTCATTCATTCTCAATAGTGTTGGAGCTCTACAGCAGGAAATCTTCCAATCCAAACTATGGAAAGCATATCTTCATGTCATGCTGGAACAGTTGTGGGTCTCCTAGTTCTAGTGATATACACTTGTGACTACATCTTTGTGGGAACAGTTTGGGGGAGGACCACACGTGGCTGGAAAAGTAAAGCGTGCCAATACTTTTAGCCATTATGTGTATTTAAAAAGAGAGAAAACTGGAATGTAGTAGATTAAGTGCAGAGAAAGCATACATAACCCTTTATTATGGTGTCATAACACTTGTATGAAATATTTATAAACTATTTATAAGTAGAAGTTTCGGGAAAAAAAGGCTGATAAGTTTTATATGGTCATAAAGCTGTTATTACAATGTAATAACACTGTAATAATGCAGAGAACCGCAGAAGCATGAATTTGGCTGATTTTTGGGTGATTTTGTGACAGATCTGTGTGTGTGTGTGTGTGTGTGTGTGTGTGTGTGTGTGTGTGTGTGTGTGTGTGTGTGTGTGTGAGAGAGAGAGAGACCTGTTTGGGCGTGTTGAGCACTTCCTGTGTGGTTGCCGTGGCGCTGATGGCTTGGTTACTTCCTGTGCTGAGCTGTAGGCGGAGCGTGAGGCCACTGACCAACTGCAGGCCGAGTTCAGTGATGCTGACACGCTCGTCTACTACAGATACAGACTTCTCTGCCAGAATCGAGTCCGAAAGAGGAGACAGGACCTGGACACACACACACACAAACACACACACACACACACACACACACACAGAAATATATAAGAGTTTCAGAGCTATGTATCCACCACAAACAGACAATGTGGAGATAAATCTAATCCCCACTCTGTGAACCTAAATTAAAAATCGATCCAGAGGTTGTTTCTCTTTGTATCTGTGATCTGATTGGCTGGGTGGATTTCGGACACGTTCGCCTCGAGAACCCGAGCTGAAGTTTCTCGGCTGATGTGCTTAGTTCAGGTTCACTGGATTTAAAGCTTAAAGACATAATCGTTTCCCCACTCTGAGGGTTCTGGAAGAAAAAACTCAATAAATCCACGGCATTAATGCGACTTTAATCCGACTGCCGGACTTTACACGAGCTGTACGTCCCTCCTCATGGTGTAGCAGGAATCAGTGTGAGATTAGCTTTAATCTGAACTCTGTCACCATCATAAGGCTCACATCTGCTCACATCTGCACATTTTCCGCTCATTTCCACTCAATTCTGCTCACTTCTTCTCAATTCTATTTACTTTTACTCACTTTTGTTTACTTCTTCTGATTTCTACTCAATTCTGCTTAAATCTGTTAATTGCTCAGCACTTTTGCTCACGTCTGCATACTGTTTCTCACTGCTACTCATTTCCACTCATTTCTGCTCACTTCGACATACTTTTGCTTACTTCGACTCACTTTAACTCACATCCACTCACTTCTGCACTCTTCAACATACTTTTGGTTGTTTCTATTCCACTTCTGCAACCTGCATCATGAAACAAAAAACACAAGAAAGAAAACCCAGGACTGTTGAGCAGATAGACTCCTGTATCAGATGCAAATGGGACAACATTCCTCTCTCACCCAAAAGCAACTGGTCTTCTCATTTTCCAGACGTATACAGAATCGTGTTAAAGAAGACGTGATGCTACACAGCGGTGAACATGAATCTGTTCCTACTTTTTTAAGACGTGTAGCAACCATTAAATCAATATTGCCTTGATTTTTTTTTTTAAATTGGACATTACAGCAGTTTCAACATTTACTATGTTTTCTGTGTTCTATTGGGAATAAAATATGGGTGTATGAAATGAGCAAATCATTGCATTCTGTTACTGAGATTTCACACAGTGTCTGATTTCTGAATTGGGGTTGTATTTAATATATAATATATATCTAGACAGATCGATAGAAAGAAAGGAGAGGTAGTGAGAAAATGAGAAAGAGAAAGAGAAAGAGTAAGAAAGTGAGAAAGAGATGGCAAGTGTGTACCTGGATGCTGGTCATCCCCGTGCTCACTCCCTCCAGCAGGCGTCCATCTTGTAAGCGTGCAATTCGAGGATCCTCCACTTTCAGGAAGTCCCACACCAGCCCTGTGATGTCCATCTGCCAATCAGAGCCTAGCATGTACGTCAGCTGACCTCGCACCTCCGCCGATTCTGCCACGAAGTGAGTGAGGATTCGTATGATGGCTCTCTGATACTGCAGGGTGCAGGTCCTTCCTCTCCGCTCTTCATCATCTTCATCATCACTGTCCCTCACTGACCTGAGCACAACATACAGCATGTCATGGGTTACTACACACACACACACACACACACACACACACACACACACACACACACACACACACACACACACACACAGGAGTACATTCTCAGCTGTCACACCTCCATTAAGTTTGATGAGTCCCTACATCTAATGATGGGGGGACAATTACGCTAATCATTTCACATTAGCGCTCTAAAACAGCATCGGATTATCAGCAGGAGCTGCCACAGAGCACAACAACAGCATTTATCAGCATTTCTCCATCCTGAGAGACTGAGAGAGGGAAAGAGACAGAGAGAGAGAGAGTGAAAGAGAAAGAGAGAGAGAGAGAGAGAGTGAGAGAGAGAGAGAGAGAGAGAGAGAGAGAGAGAGAGAGAGAGAGAGAGAGAGAGAGAGAGAGAAAACTAGACAAAGTGAGACAAAGAGAGATTGTGTGACAGAGAGGCAGGCAGTGAAGACAGACAGACAGACAGACAGACAGACAGACAGACAGACAGACAGACAGACAGACAGACAGACAGACAGACAGACAGACGGACAGACAGACGGACAAACAGACGGACAGACAAATAGATAGATAGATAGATAGATAGATAGATAGATAGATAGATAGATAGATAGATAGATAGATAGATAGATAGATAGATAGATAGATAGATAGATAGATAGATAGATAGTAGAGAAAACAGTCTCTGTGTGAATTACGACTGAAGAATGCTATCTGAGTTTAACCCCACGTGACTCGCTAACACCTGGACCACATTGCTACATTTACTCCACGTTAGCTGATGTTAAAAACAGGACCCAGGTGTTGGTCCTGCCTCAGTGTAAGCCAAATTTATAGCTGGACATCATGTTATCTGAAGTAACCACACAGTTTTATGCACAAGCAGCTTTTCAAGCTCATGGGCTCGATCCTACCCGCTAATGCAGCGGGGGGAATTAGCGTTAGCCAACAGCAAAAACGCCTCTTAAGAGCAGGAACGTTGGATCTCAATGCGCAGTGAAAGCGACAGCGTGCCTCGGGGAGCCGTGCTACAATCTCGCTCAGTCACAAACACTTTCACAGTGTGTCACTTCCACATGAGCCGCCCTTCGGGGAGCTCCGTCTTGAGAGCAAAGACGCTGCTGTGCGTGGAAAAGAAGAGGCGAGATCACTAGAAAGACAAGCGTCTACTGCGAAAGACAAGCTGAGAATATCGAGGCAAAGTTTTCGAGAGAGAAGGATGAGAGAAAGCGAGAAGGCCGGCTCTCTCAGAGACCAAAAAGTTTCTCGGCCGTGGATTAAAGAGAGCGATGTGACTAGAAACTTCAACTCGGAGTTTTTTCACCAACATGTTTCCACAGCAACAGAATCATCTCAACATGAACCAAGACTCTGGAACCCGGACCTGATGTGACACTGGACACCACATTAGACTGACAAAAGCATTGGAACACCAGACTTTTCCACCCAATATGTGGTTCTTCACCAAACTGTTCCCACAAACCTGAAGGCACACAATTGTATAAAACGTCTTTGAAGCATGACATTTTTCCTTCACTTGAACATAAGGGGTTCAAAACCCCTTATGAGAGATACTACATCAGGGACCGTGACGTCGCCCGGTATGGCGCAGCCGGGGCCCCACCCTGGAGCCAGGCCCGGGGTTGGGGCTCGTATGCGAGCGCCTGGTGGCCGGGCCTTCCCCCACAGGGTCCGGCCGGAGCGACGTGGGGCCGCCTTCCAGTGGGCTCACCACCTGCAGGAGGGACCGTAAGGGGCCGGTGCTAAGAGGATCGGGCAGCAGTCGAAGGTGGAGGCCTCGACAACCCGATCCCTGGACACGGAAGCTAGCTCTAGGGACGTGGAATGTCACCTCGCTGGAGGGGAAGGAGCCTGAGATTGTGCGTGAGGTTGAGAGGTTCCGACTAGAGATAGTCGGGATCACCTCTACGCACGGCCTGGGCTCTGGAACCACACTCCTCGAGAGAGGATGGACTCTTTACAACTCTGGAGCTGCCCATGGTGAAAGGCGTCGGGCTGGTGTGGGTTTGCTTATAGCCCCCCAGCTCAGCCGCCATGTGTTGGAGTTTACCCCGGTGAACGAGAGGGTCGTTTCCCTGCGCCTACGGGTCGGGGATAGGTCTCTCACTGTCGTGTGTGCCTACGGGCCAAACGGCAGTATAGAGTACCCGGCCTTCTTGGGGTCTCTGGGAGGGGTGCTGGACAGTGCTCCGACTGGGGACTCCGTCGTTCTACTAGGAGACTTCAATGCACACGTGGGCAGCGACAGTGACACCTGGAGGGGCGTGATTGGGAGGAACGGCCCCCCTGATCTGAACCCGAGCGGTGTTCAGTTATTGGACTTCTGTGCTAGTTACAGTTTGTCCATAACGAACACCATGTTCAAGCATAAGGGTGTCCATCAGTACACGTGGCACCAGGACACCCTAGGCCGCAGGTCGATGATCGACTTTGTGGTCGTTTCATCTGACCTGCGGCCGTATGTCTTGGACACTCGGGTAAAGAGAGGGGCGGAGCTGTCAACTGATCACCACCTGGTGGTGAGTTGGATCCGATGGCGGGGGAGGAAGCTGGACAGACTCGGCAGACCCAAGCGTACTGTGAGGGTCTGCTGGGAACGTTTGGCCGAGCCTCCTGTCAGAGAGATCTTCAACTCCCACCTCCGGCAGAGCTTTGACCAGATCCCGAGGGAGGCCGGAGATATTGAGTCCGAGTGGACCATGTTCTCCACCTCCATTGTCGAAGCGGCCGCTCGGAGCTGTGGCAGTAAGGTCTCCGGTGCCTGTCGAGGCGGCAATCCCCGAACCCGGTGGTGGAAACCGGAAGTAAGGGATGCCGTCAAGCTGAAGAAGGAGTCCTACCTGGCCTGGTTGGCTTGTGGGACTCCTGAGGCAGCTGACGGGTACCGGCAGGCCAAGCGAACTGCAGCCCGGGTGGTTATCGAGGCAAAAACTCGGGCCTGGGAGGAGCTCGGTGAGGCCATGGAGAAGGACTATCGGCTGGCCTCGAAGAGATTCTGGCAAACCGTCCGGCGCCTCAGGAGGGGAAAGCAGTGCCCCACCAATGCTGTTTACAGTAGAGGTGGGGAGCTGTTGACCTCAACTGGGGATGTCGTTGGACGGTGGAAGGAATACTTCGAGGATCTCCTCAATCCCGCCGTCACGTCTTCCATTGAGGAAGCAGAGGCTGAGGGCTCAGAGGCGGACTCGTCCATCACCCAAGCTGAAGTCACCGAGGTAGTAAAGAAACTCCTCGGTGGCAGGGCACCGGGGGTGGATGAGATCTGCCCTGAGTACCTCAAGTCTCTGGATGTTGTGGGGCTGTCTTGGCTGACACGCCTCTGCAGCATCGCGTGGCGGTCGGGGACAGTGCCTCTGGAATGGCAGACCGGGGTGGTGGTCCCTCTTTTTAAGAAGGGGGACCGGAGGGTGTGTTCCAACTATAGGGGGATCACACTTCTCAGCCTACCTGGGAAAGTCTATGCCAGGGTACTGGAGAGGAGAATACGGCCGATAGTAGAACCTCGGATTCAGGAGGAACAATGTGGTTTTCGTCCAGGCCGTGGAACACTGGACCAGCTCTATACCCTCTACAGGGTGCTGGAGGGTTCATGGGAGTTTGCCCAACCAGTCCACATGTGCTTTGTGGATTTGGAAAAGGCATTCGACTGTGTCCCTCGCGGCGGCCTGTGGAGGGTGCTCCGGGAGTATGGGGTCGGGGGCCCTTTACTAAGGGCTGTCCGGTCCCTGTATGACCGAAGCAGGAGCTTGGTTCGCATTGCCGGCAGTAAGTCAGACTTGTTCCCGGTGCATGTTGGACTCCGGCAGGGCTGCCCTTTGTCACCGGTTCTGTTCATAATTTTTATGGACAGAATTTCTAGGCGCAGCCAGGGGTCGGAGGGTGTCCGGTTTGGTGACGACACGATTTCGTCTTTGCTCTTTGCAGATGATGTTGTCGTGTTGGCTTCATCAGACCAGGACCTTCAGCATGCACTGGGACGGTTTGCAGCCGAGTGTGAAGCGGCTGGGATGAGAATCAGCACCTCCAAATCCGAGGCCATGGTCCTCAGTCGGAAAAGGGTGGCTTGCCCACTTCAGGTTGGTGGGGAGTTCCTGCCGCAAGTGGAGGAGTTTAAGTATCTTGGGGTTTTGTTCACGAGTGAGGGAAGGGTGGAACGGGAGATTGACAGACGGATCGGTGCAGCTTCTGCAGTAATGCGGTCGATGTACCGGTCTGTCGTGGTGAAGAAGGAGCTGAGCCGCAAGGCGAAACTTTCGATTTACCGGTCAATCTACGTTCCTACTCTCACCTATGGTCATGAGCTCTGGGTCATGACCGAAAGGACAAGATCCCGGATACAGGCGGCCGAAATGTGCTTCCTCCGCAGGGTGGCTGGGCGATCCCTTAGAGATAGGGTGAGAAGCTTAGTCACTCGGGAGGAGCTCGGAGTAGATCCGCTGCTCCTCCACATCGAGAGGGGTCAGCTGAGGTGGCTCGGGCATCTGTTCCGGATGCCTCCTGGACGCCTTCCTGGGAAGGTGTTCCGGGCGCGTCCCACTGGGAGGAGACCCCGGGGAAGACCTAGGACACGCTGGAGAGACTATGTCTCCCGGCTGGCCTGGGAACGCCTTGGTGTCCCCCCGGAAGAGCTGGAAGAAGTGTCTAGGGAGAGGGAAGTCTGGGCATCTTTGCTTAGACTGCTGCCCCCGCGACCCGGCATCGGATAAGCGGGAGAAGATGGATGGATGGATGGATGGATTGAACTAGGAGAAACCTGTTCCAGCATGACAATGTACCTGTGCACAAAGCCATCTCTGCGAAGATACGCTTTTCATAGGCTGGAGTGGAAGATCTTGAGTGGCTTGCACATGTGCAGCTACTGGGATTACATTAATACAAGCTAAACACTAAAACATGAGGAATAAAACAGTGCGTGTGTAGTGTTCATCATCAACATGGTGGTGAGATGATGCAGAGTCACTGTTAAAGTCTTGAGAATTCAGGTTTTTAAGACAACCTAAAGATCGATAAAGATACTTAGCAACTCAAGAACTTTGAGGATGGATTTGAACTGTAATTGATATCAACAGTCTGCCAAATTGTCTGTTTTCATTTAAGCTTAATAATGAAGGAACTGTAATAGATGGACAGTCGGTGCTGAAGAGGAGGATGAAGTTCAATTTTGAGTCTGGTTCCTCTCAAGGTTTCTTCCTTTTATCTCTGTGAAGCTGCTCTAAAAAAATGGCCATTGTTTTAAACTCTTTACAAACAAAACTGAATTGAAATAAATGTAATTGATTTGAATTGAATTGAATTGAATTGAATTGAATTGAATCGAATCGATTCGAATCGAATCGAATCGAATCAAATGGAATGGAATGAAATCAAATCAAATGATCGGATGTGGAGACCCATTAAGGAAGCAGCCGAAAGAAGAAGAACTATAAAATAAAATGCGTACAATGAGACGAGACGAGACATCAGGAAGGATAATTTTTTTGTACATTAAATGAATCGAACTCATGGAAGTGGCAGTGTGTTTAGTTCACTCGGTGCTCAAACAGGTGTGTGAATTTGAATTGATTAACACTAACACCTAACACTTATTTACATTTCTGTCTGCTTCTACAACACTGTAACTGTGTGTGTGTGTGTGTGTGTGTGTGTGTGTGTGTGTGTGTGTGTGTGTGTGTGTAGGGCTTAATTAAACGACTCTACACAAACACCATGGTGCAGCGCCACTGGGATTCAAAGCAATCACAAATCTAATCAGTCCTTAATCAACTGTAGCAATCAGGACTGAGCCCACGCTGCCGTCGCGCTCAATCGCTCCACTACACTCGTCCTCCCGCTCCTTCGTTCTCAGACGGACGAGAGAGTACAGTCACATTTATACACGTTTTCTCACTGGATGCCGATTAGCCGATTGTGACATTCGGCCGGGACGTAGAGGGTCAATACTACAGAATAGGGTTACGTCAGAACCACACCAAGAACCTACACTTCCCATCATCCATTGCACCAAGTCACATGTTTGTATCCACACCTGATTCACTGTTTGTTAGCATTTTGTTTCTTTATACTGTAAATCATGGAGAAAAACTTTCCTTCCGTTACATCATGTACTGGATTTGTGAGAAGTACAGAGCGCTCAGATCAGGACCTCCTTCAGGAAGACGATGCCGGGGCCTGTTTTCTAACAAGTGCGACTCCTAAACGCTCCTGATTGTTGTTTTCAGGCTAATGTGAAAGCACTTCACTCGCTGCTCCATTACGCTCGCTGAGATCCATCTCTCCGTCTTTATCAGTACTCGAGCGAGACGAGACGAGCGCAGCTGTTACACAACATTTCTAACAAGTGAGGATTCTCAACCTGTAACGCACACACACACACACACACACACACACACACACACACACACACACACACACACACACACACCCACACACACACAGGGGAGTCTCATGTCTAAACACTCCAAAAATGCACCTACAAATGGATAAAATATACAAAACTTTGTTATTACTGAATTTACTACAGAAATAAAAGCAAGTATTAAATAAAACTCTTTATTATCCTGCTATCAGAAGTGAAGATCCAAGTGAATAAATACATTTCTGTATAGTAATTTGGTGATATCGAAAAGTTTAAAGATTAGTTTTGGTAACACGCCAACAGGTGGCAGCACAAGGCTGCACGCATAGTCACAGGGAGCGCCGAGTCAGTGTGCCGAAAGATATAATTCTGTTTACATCATCCAGGGAGCGGAAAAACCACGGTCTCACTTACGCCCCCTACTACAGATTTGGCTTCTGTGTACTTCACCCTCTTCCTGAAGATAAAGATCCAGCTCTAGAGTCGAAGTTTAAACACCGTTGCAGAGATCCGGCGTGAAATCAGTGACTGTTTTGAAGGTGATGGCGTGAAAACGTAGATAAATAAAGTACTAAACAGAGCTGAACAGAACGAAATCTTCTGATACCACTTCATATTTTTATGAATTTTTATTCCATTATATTATTGTAAGGAATTTGGTAAAAAAATTAATCGGATTTATCATTGCCGTGTTCTGTCGAAACTTTTTTTCCCCTACATTTTCTTCCACCTGCTTTGAGTGCATGTGTGGAAAACTCCAGCAGGAGTGAGACATGAACCCTGCTGTGTGTCGGACCACTCGAGCGGCTGAGCCATGTTTTATTCTCCTTCCACTTCATCTCGAATTTATTCGGCCTGCTGAGTTTCTGTACTCAGACTGCGGGGCTGCGCCTCTGCAATCCGGGTACAGCATTATTTATCTCTCTCTGTATCTCACTCACACACACACACACACACACACACACACACACACACACACACACACACACACACACACACACACAACCGGCGGCCAAGTGGGAAATAACTACAAGTTTCTAGGCAAACAAGTTTCAAGGCGAGAGCAGAAATGTGTTTGAATCAGATCTTCCAGAAGAATAATCAAATCTCCTCATATCCACTTTACTTAGAGTTCATGTGTAGGTGTTGGAGTAACTGATGACACGTCAGAAGAATGTCACGCTAATCTGATAAGTGTGAGTGAATAAAGAATTCACTGCGAGATGTTTACCTCGCACCCCCCCATCCCCCGAAAGCGTCCTGCGTCGAGTGTTTACTAAACATCGATGTCTGACATTTCACCGAGATCCAATAGCTGGTTAGGAAAATCCCTGGATAAACAGATCAGAGCAGAATCCAGAAACATCTCGGAGGAGGTCTGAAGCCTGAACAAATCTAATAACGTTACTGGGAATAGATTTTTGTGACATCTAAACAGGGTTTCTGTTGCTTCACCTCTGTGTCTTTAAGCAGATGTTTTTCTGAAGCTCCTCAATATGCTACTGCTACTTCTACTGTTCTCTGAGATTGGACCTTCACATAACCCTAAAATGGATCTTCTCACTGAGATGGAAATTTACATCTACATCCGACACCAAACACTGTTTTAGCAAATCAGAGCTCCTCTGCCCAAATCGAGCGTCATGAAGACATTGATCAGTGAAGAGTGAGAAACTCGAGCATCCTGCAGCTGATCTCCAAAATGATCCAGGATGATCTGGAACTGGAGTAACAAATCTAATAAGACCACACTGACTCAAGATTTGCTCTTTTCTCTGTTTTGTATCTTTTGTTTTCTGAAGCTCTTCAATATGCTCCTACTTCTACCGTTGGCTGTTCTGAGATTGGACCTGCAGATATTCACTCAAAAAACTTTACATATCCCTAAACATAGATCTTCTCACACAGATGAGAATTTACATCTACATCAGAAGCCAAACACTCCTCAGTATGCTCCTGCTCTACCACTGGCTGTTCTGAGACTGGACCTGCAGATGTTCAATCAACAACTTCCCATAACCCTTAATGTGGATCTTGTTACAGAGATGAATGCTATGGGAATTTACAACCAACGCCATTCAAGATTGTGTTTAAAATCAAAGCAGTGATTAATTGATTGATTAATTGATTTTTTTGATTGCCACCCGAAATTCTTCCTGACCGTGATTGACCTTCTGCTGCTTGCTCTCGATACACCTGTAGGACGTGCATGTGCTCACCTTGGCGTGTTGGCGGTTGTGGGGATCCTCCAGCCCTTGATGGGGCTCAGCTCAGTGTCAGAAACCTCGATGTGGAGCGGCAGGCGTGGGATCCACACGTTCATCTCCAGCTGAGCCGTGGCAAAACTGTAGGTGAAGTTCACCAGCATCCGCACTCGGCCCTTCATCTCCTTACCGTTTACGTACACGTAGTCGCACCTGTCTGACACCTGAGATACACACACACACACACACACACACACACACACACACACACACACACAAGCACACACACACACACACACACACACACACACACGCACGCACACA
>NC_139584.1:29364474-29381974 GCF_946808225.1 Silurus aristotelis | reverse complement strand
TGAATGTGTGCCAAATTAGAACATGGAGTTCCAGCGTTTCTGAGTAAACATCCAGGAGATGTTCTCCCTGCTGTGACGAGACGCTCGGCTGTTTGATGAGTTTCGTGCGTAGGCGGTGGAATTATGACTTTTTCTCTTCTTTTGTTGCGAACGTGTGCAGTCCAGGGAGGAGTGTGTGTACTTTATTTCTTACAGTGAACAGTTTTCTTCACCCCGAAGTCGAGGAGCAGCTTGAGACGGAGTCTTGTAAAGCCGAGCCGAGAGCGAGAGAGCGGGAGAGTTTATGTTAAGAGTTTATGTTAGAGAGTGTGAGGGAGAGAAAGAGAAGACAGGAGCAGTGGAAGAGCTGAATGAAGTTGTGGAATTCAGTAAGGAGATGTTTGTTTAATGTGTGTAAGGAGTCTCCAGTTTCAGAGGTACGAGGTGGGATCGACTTGTTTTGTTTACAAGAAAGTATGTTTCCACACTATTACCTTCAAAATAGTCAAGTCAGTTCTTCCAGCATTCTTCTGGAACGTGTCCTGAAATTCTTTATATCAGAACGTGTTAAGCGTCTTCTGAGATTCGTGCTGGAACTTCTCAACAGTGTCAAAACGGCGAGCTGGATCTTCATCAGCCATGTCTGGTGTGTAGTGTGGGTGTGGAAATGAGATCATGTGGACTGTTCTGCGATGATCATCATGCACCAGTTACTGAATGGTTTTCAGGGGTCGAGCTTGTTGAAGGTCTTCATGATCTCTCATCGTCTTCCGGCGATGTTCTTCCGCTCTTATGTCAAACGTGCGTCACGTCAGACGTCTCTTTTGCAGAATTTCCCTTTTGGTCTTTGATCTGACCTGATGTCCATTATTAAATGGGAATGCATGTGGGTCAGAACAGCACCAGTTACACCATTAGTCTCCAAACCTTTTCATACCAGCTTGTAGTATCTTCAGGACAGATGAGCTTATTCTTGTCTTCGAAAGGGAGAGAGAGAGAGAAAAAAAGAGAGCTGCTCAGACAGAAATAAGAACAGGAAGTAATTTCTTTCATGAACTCGAAATGTAACAATAAATGGACAAAAATCACCACACGGTTCGACACGGTGTCTTGTAAAGCCGAACCGAGAGTGTTAGAGTGTGTGTTATTTCTCTCTGCCTCTGTAAGTCAGTAGAACACAAGACTCCGAGATCGAATTGTATTGAAAGAGACAGAGAAGGACGACAGGAGCGAGGGAAGGGAAGCGGGGGAAGGGGGGGGGGGGGGTGAAGTGGTTGTTAGACGCGGTTAGAGACGGTAAAAGCAGATCTTTCTTTTCGCTCCTGTTAGAGCCTCAAACATGAGATTCTGAGACCGTTTTTGGCCTCTCCACAACATATTCCAAATAAAATAGAATAGAGTAGAACTGAAAGAGAGAGAGAGAGAGAGAGAGAGGGAAAGAGAGAGAGAGAGAGAGAGAGAGAGAGAGAGAGAGAGAAAGAGAGAGAAAGAGAGAGAGAGAGAGAGTGAGAGAGGGAGGACAGGAGCGAGGGAATAGGTTGTGGAATAGCCCGAGAGCTGGACGAGGCAGCGAGGGCCGGTCGTGAATAAAACATGGCCGGATGGAGGTGACAGGGCTATATTTTAACTTTATAGGACAAATCCCTGGCCGCTCTCATGAATACCACACCTGCAATCCGCCCCCGTATCAATGAGTCTGGTGGGAGGATCTGGCAACCCTGTTGAATTTCAACGAGGCGCTTTTCTTCATGCAGGAACCGGCGCTGAAATGCCGAGGTCGGCCTCGGAGGGGGTCGCAGAAGAAGACGCTCGGGAGGGTTTTGTATTTTGTCCTCGCTGGACTTAGCTCGGTCTGGCCGATTTCTTTAGAAATGGAAATGTCGAGCTGGAGACGACACGTCTGGACGCCTGCTCGCATCATGACAGGGAGGGAGATGAAGGGAAGGACAGAACGCACCGGAGCTGGAAATGAATTCGTTATTTAAAACGTTATTTAACCTCGAGGGTGCCGTCGGCTGCTGGACAAACAACACATCAACCCAGAAAAAAGAAAAAGAGATTGATGATTGCCAGATTGCTCAGAATCCCCTACTACACTAGGTATAATATCTAGATCTGGTGCGTGAACACCTTCTGAAAAACAGTGAACAAAGCGAAGGACTATCGAGAAACGCATAATCAGATCCAGCGTTTACGCCACAGTGCTGTTATTGTAGTCATTATGAATACGATCCCTGTGTGTTCTATTCAGGAGCTCCGCAGATCAATGGCGTCCCATCTGGAGGGAGGGATAATCAAAACCCTTGTTCCAAAATGACTGGAAAATGAGTTTTCCCCACTTGAAGGAAAAAGAAAAACCCTGTGAGATCACTTTCCATTACAAGCTGAAAGGAGCTCAGTTCTTGCTAGAAGACTGTCAGGAGGATATTTAAGGCTTTATGGTGCTCAATTAGTATCGATATACTTTACACTCATCATCATTGCGCTGATTATGAGACGTCTATAACGAGGAGAATAATAAACCGTAAAGCTGCTGCAAAATGGCTGAAATGGCGGACTGGGAATACGGTTAAGGAGTGAGGAGGACTGGAGTCTGAACAGAAAACGGAAACTCAATAGTGTTACTGTGTATCTCTTTATAGTGTGTGGATAAGATAGAAATAGAAAGAGAGAGAGAGACTCTTTTTTTCTGTACGTCTTTTTATCCCTTTGCTCCTTCCTATCGAGCAGGTGAGTGATCAATCGCCGGAGCTGAAACCCGGCGCTCAGCGTGGCTTAACCTCTCGCTCTGTACATCACTCCATCTTTCAACCGCTTCCTCCCATTGCTCTCTGGGTGAAAAAAAGAAAACATGCTCCTTCTTCCTGCCTCGTTTTTCTCTCCCTCATCTTCAGTGTTTATGGAGACGGAAAGAAATTACTCTTTAATTAAAAGCACTGATGAAAGGGGACGAAAGGACGGACGGAGTGTGTGTTCTCTTGCTGAGTCACTCTCGCAAAGTTTTTTGTTTTGCAGCTGATCGAAGAGAACGTCCTCGCCCCCGCAGCTCTGCCTCCGCCGGGGCCTCGACTCGCTGCCTCTGCCCTCTGATACGCGTCACCGATTCCTCTACGGCTCAGGAAAAATCCATCTTTCGGAAAAAACTCAAGACGGCAGATTCGCTACACTTCCCGTGTTCCAACTCCACCTTCCAAACACACCCTCGTTTACAACCAGTCTGTCTGTTCAAACGACCATTTAACCCTGGACATGTCTAAACACTAGATTGTGATTGGCTGGAAGTTCAGGTGTCTGAAAGCTAGATTGTGATTGGCTGGAATTTCAGGTGTCTGAATGCTAGATTGTGATTGGCTGGAATTTCAGGTGTGAATAGTGGATTGTGATTTGCCGGAATTTCAGGTGTGAATAGTGGATTGTGATTTGCCGGAATTTCAGGTGTCTGAATGCTAGATTGTGATTGGCTGGAATTTCAGGTGTAAATAGTGGATTGTGATTGGCTGGAATTTCAAGTGTTAATAGTGGATTGTGATTGGCTGGAATTTCAGGTGTTAATAGTGGATTGTGATTGGCTGGAATCTTGAATTTGAAGCACAAATCTGCACAAAATCTAGTGGGACATCTTCCAAGAAGAGTGGAGCATGTCCCACTAGATTTTGTGGAGATTTGGGTGCAGTAAGTGTTCACATTCATTCATGTCCAATAGGGTAGGAGCTCTATGGCAGGAGATCTTCCACTCCAAACCCAATCAAAGAAAATGTTAATGTTCTGGCTTTGTGCACAGGTGCATTGTCGTGCTGAAACAGGTTTGAGTTTCATAGTTCAAGTGAAGAGAAAGATTTCATGCTCCAGCATCCAAACACTAATTTGTGGGGAGTGTTTGGGGGAAGCACATATGGGTGAAAAAGTCAGGTGTTCCGATACTAATAAAAATATGGACCTGTTTAACTTTAATAATAATAATAATAATAATAATAATAATAATAATAGTTATCTGAAATTAATTCAGCGTTTTACAGTCTGTTGCTGAAGCTTTCAGGGGGCAGATGCAGTTGGGGTATTTTGATACTGTGATGGTGAGAAACCGTCGTTTTCATTCTAAATTCTGATACAGAGTCTATAGAACGCTGTTGTGTTTGTATTACGCTTGTGTTCAAACGTATTCGCCTGGGGACACGTGTGCGGCGTTAGAGATGTGCATAAACAGGATAAAGACGATTGTGTACTGCAATACACACACACACACACACACACACACACACACACACACACACACACACACACACACACACACACACAGAGCACTGTTTCTGTTTTCTTGTTCCCTCCAGCGATCCTGTCAGCACCTGCCTTTCCTCTGCCTCGTTTCAAACAGCGCGAAGGAAACAGCCATGAACACAAATCAACAGATGAACAGCAGATAAATCCGTAAACGCTACAGAGGAGGAAGGAGATTTAGTTTATAACCTGACACTGGGGTTCACTCAGGTCTCTCTCTCTCTTTCTCTCTCTCTCTCTTTTTCTCTCCGTCTCTCTCTTTCTCTTTATTCATTTATCTCGTACTCCTGCTCTGCTGCGTCGTGACCCGAGGCGTCTCTGCACCTCTGACAGACGCTTGTGAAGAACCGGAGAGCTACAGAGCACGAGGGGACACGCTGCTGTCAGCTCGCATGTCATTCCGGATTTAATCCATTCGTCTGCACACACACACACACACACACACACACACACACATATACACACACACACACACACACACACACACACACACACACACACACAGACACACACACACACACACACACACATATACACACACACACACACACAGACACACACACACACACACACACACATATACACACACACACGCACACACACACGCACACACACACAGACACACACACACATACACACATACTGGAAGCATTTAAAAGGTAAAATTTGTGTATTCTGATCAGTCAGGAGGTGTTCAGTCTTTTTCCTCTGACACCAGAAGAACTTTATCACACCATCCTGTAGATATTCCGCAGTTTCCTGTCAGACTCCAATGTGTTTTATTTCCTTTATAATGAATTTAAAGAGCCATATAAACTATAATATACACAATATGACCACCTGATCATAAGACTGCTTCTTTATGAACATCCCATTCCACATTGAGTCTCCATTTGCTGTTATATAAACCTCCACTGTCCTGGAAAGATGTTCCACTAGATTTTATGGAGATTTGTGGAGATTCAGTCAGACACATGGTTGATAGTAAAGTCAGGTAGTGAAGTATGTGAGGTGAGGAGGCCTGGGGTGCAGTCAGCGTTTACATTCATCATACTCAATAGTGAAATCTTAATGTGACTCAGAAGAACGAGTCGCCTCAAAGAGTGATATCTAATCTAATCTAATCTAATCTAATATAAGCACATAGTTCAGATCTCGACTCTTCTAGTCCGAGGCATTGTTCTTTTGTCACGTGACTCCTGTACACGCTGTGAAGTTTATTAAAGAATTAAAGAAATGGAATGAACTAAATGACTCGATTCGTTCATTTTGATGAAAGAGATTTAAAAAAGCAAGCATCACTAATATTCAACAGGGTTGGAGCTCTAGAGCAGGAGATCTTCCCCTCCAACCCATGTAAAGCATATCTTCATGGAGATGTCCAGGCTTTGTGCATGGAGGCTTTGTCATGCTGGAACAGGTTTTGGGTTAATGTGAAGGGAAAATATCCTTCAAGTTTTTGGGAACAGTTTGGACCACATTTGGGTGGAAAAGTCAGGTGTCCCAATACTTTTGGCACTCCAGTGTGGATTATGCGGGTAAATCTGTAATCGCTTCTATACGGCTGTTCGTGTTTTTATAAACTATTGTATCCCATCAAACAGAAAGTTTTCTCTGAAGGCTTGATCCGGAGATGATCCCGGAAAGACACGTCCTCTCCACCTGTCTTCTGTCTGTCCTCGTGAACGTCGTTATGCTAAAATTCGAATCCTTGTCTTCTTCTGCAGCTGATTTTTAAATGGAAAACAGGATGGGAGGTGATTAGCGCTAGACTGTGACCTTTTCATTGTCTGTCCTGGAGGAGAAGAAAAAAAACAGCAAAACAAACATCTGCGTGTCCTCAGGGGGAGACAGGAGAACTCGGAGAACACACGGCGCCATGGTGCGGGTTTGATCCTCAGCCTTGTCGTGTCATGTCGTCTCTTTATCGGGGGACGTCTTTAAAGTAGACATGAGCTGCCTTTATCGCTCAGCGTCTCACTGATCTCCAACTGCACCTCACTACAAGGCTGCGATTCGAGTTTTTTGCCCTTTATAAGAAATGCCCTTGGAACACCTGCTGAGTGTTTGATCCTCTTCAGTGGAATAGAAGACGAAGACCCTGGAAAAATGCGAGGAGAGGAAGAGGACAATAAACCTGCAAACAGCCTGCGGTTTAGATAATTCACTGCAGTGTGTGGCAGTTATTTAAGAGCTGAAAGGTGGAGTAGTGGAGGAGCGGAGGAGGAAACGTGAAGATGGTGAGGCGTGATTACAGGACGTCCACGTGAACAGAGCGGTACGTTACTCCGACTACAATCACCAAAGTTACACTCATTGTGGTGGAGCAGAAAAACGAGAGCTTCTCTTACACTACTCTGACACCTGAACACTGTACCTGAGACAGAGGGGGGTGGAGAGAGGAAGAGAGGGAAGGAATAAGAGAGAGAGAGAATGCGGAAGGTAGAGGGACAGATGAGGTGGGGAGAGAAAGAATGAGAAAGGGGGAGGCGGTTAGAGAGGTAGTTAGAAAGGGATAGGGATGGAGAGAGAGGTAGTGAGAAAGGGATGAGGTGGACAGAGAAGAAATAAAAGAGGGGGATTAGAGAGGGAGCGAGAGAGCGATGTGGTGGAGAGAGAGGGAGAGATGGAATGAGAGAGAAAAAAAATGAGAATGGTGGTAATAAAGGTAGTGAAAGGGGGATGGGATGGAGAGAGAGAGAATGAGAGCGGGAGGTCAGAGAGGTAGTGAGAGGGGAGAAGGAATAAGAAAGAGGGATGGAGAGAAAGGTAGTGACAGAGAGAGATGGGGTGGAGAGAGAGGGATAGAGGGAATAAGAGAGGGATTGAGAGAGAGGGAATTGGAAAGGAGGTTTAGAGAGGTAGGACTCAAAACACAATGACTGCACCCCAGTGCCTAATGTGCCTCCACTAAATCAAGTGGAACATCTTCCCAGAAGAATGGAGGACCAAATAAGCAAAATAAGGACCAAATGTCCAAAAAATGTACGTCCAGTCAATCAGGAACATCTGAGCATCTGCTCATTCATAAATTATCTGAAATTCTCCAGTCAGCCAATCAGGTGATGAATCACTCGAGCATTAAATAATGGGGATAAAATCTTAGTGACTTCACAGAGAGTTTTAGAAGCTCCTGATCTTCTGGAATTTTCACACACAAATAAGTAGTGAAACAAAAGAAAAAGCATCTCAGACATCAAACATCAGTTTGTGCTCCTCTCAGCCAAGAACATGAGAAGCACCAAAACTGGGCAGCTGAAAAAAAAAAGTTTCGACTAAAACCCAACTTACTTTACAGGGCAAAGGTGTGCATCAGGTTTCTAGAAGGTTCCTCAGGACTCAGGAACCCATTTGTGAAGCTCGAAGCACAATTCTCGTGGCCTGCAGGTGAACCTGCTAATAATACCTCTGCTTTCACAGACAAGCGTAATGAAGACGGCCGTGTGAAGGCGTTGCCACGACGCCCACAGCCCAGTCAGGAGAGGAGAAATGTCCAAAAGGTCAACGTGCAAAAATATCTTCAGCTTTACCGTGGGTCGAGTTTTATTTGTTAGCCGCTAATGATCGAACGCGCAGCGAATCCGCGAGCGCCGGTGGGCCGAAGAGGCCGCAAGCGTGGACACGCCGAACACTCGAGGAGGCTCAGCGAGGCTCTTCCGGTTATCGAGCGCCTCCAGGACTCCTGCAGAGCTTTCACACAGCTCAGCAGAAGAAGCAGCAAAGGTGCTCGGAAAAGAAAAAAACAACAACCTCAGGACAATTACCACTTTCTCTTCTTCTGATGTGGCAGTTTTTTTCCAGCGTCCTGACAGGTAGTACATTTCTTTCTTCTCTCATCAGCAGTTTTCTTTTTCTCTCACAGAACTCCGGAGGAACCCGAGCACAATCGAGGGAAGCTTCAGCGTCCATCCTGCTGCCCATTCAAGTGTGACGTAATGCGAAGAGCGGATCTGGATTCCGATTGGTCGGAAGGTTCCAGAAACGCTGCTATGTGTTAATGGAAGGAGTCTCCAGTTTAAATTTTTTAGATGTACATTTATTTATTCGTGTTTTAATAAACCATAAAGAGAACATGAAGTAGTAAAACATTCAATACTATTCTGTCTTTTCTTCTCTTAGGATCTGCCCGAATCATCCAATACTTCTGGATGAACTTCTCTTCCACTGGAGGCCACACTGTGCAGCTGAGGATGAGATTTTACTCTGTCAGCAAAATATCAGGAGAACGTCTCTGACACGATCCACCGAAATCATACAGAACAAGCTGTTCCTCCTCTCCTCCAAACTCCCACCCTGTCACACTGAAACTTTCTGACACACGCACACACACTCACACACACACTCACTCACACACTCACACACTCACACACACTCACACACACACACACACACACACACACACACACACACACACACACATCCCCATCCTTATACACATAGGTCTGTGGCAGAAAACTGCTATGACGGATGCAGTATTGATCCTGGGATAAGTTTTACAATCCATCTCTCTCTCTCTCTCTCTCTCTCTCTCTCTCTCTCTCTCTCTCGTTCTCTCTCTTGTTCTCTGAGCAGCTGAGTCGAGTGCCTTGCAAAAGCTAATAAACGTTCCTTTGTTCAGATTGATTAACAGCAAGGACACCATTAATTGTGAAATATGCTGCACATTAACAAAGAGAGAGAGATAGAGAGAGAGGGGGATAGAGGGAGAAAGAGAGAGAGAGAGAGAGAGAGAGAGAGAGAGAGAGAGAGAGAGAGAGAGAGAGAGAGAGAGATGGACAATGAGAAAGGAATAAAAAGAGAGATGAAAAGTGAGAGAGAGAGAGAGAGAGAGAGAGAGAGAGAGAGAGAGAGAGAGAGAGAAAGAAAGAGAGAGAGAGAGAGAGAGAGAGAGAATGAGAGAGGGAGGGAGGAAAAGAGAGAAAGAGGAAAAGAGAGAGAGAGAGATAGAGAGAGAGGGATAGAGAGAGAAAGAGAGAGAGAGAGAGAGAGAGAGAGAAGAGAGAGAGAGAGAGAGAGAGAGAGAGAGAGAGAGAGAGAGAGAGAGAGAGAGAGAGAGAGAGGGATAGAGAGAGAGAGAGAGAGAGAGAGAGAGAGAAAGGGGAAATTGAGTCATGAACGAGAGAGTGAGGAAGTTATAAATGTGATTAGAGTGTTTCTGGACTTTAATAATGGTTAGTGTTAATAAAGCGTGACCTTGGATTGAAGGTCGTGTGTATCGGCTGTGAGTCGTTGTGGAGACGAGAGACACATGAATGTTAATCAGTGCTGAAGTTCTCTTTGTTCTCAGTGCAGAATACTGGCCAATCGTTCACCCGTGAAACTCACACTGCTGCATCTTTTCCTGCCTCTGTGGCTGCCTTTTACCCTGCTGCCTCTGTGGCTGAGTTTTACCCTGCTGCCTCTGTGGCTGAGTTTTACCCTGCTGCCTCTGTGGCTGAGTTTTACCCTGCTGCCTCTGTGGCTGAGTTTTACCCTGCTGCCTCTGTGGCTGAGTTTTACCCTGCTGCCTCTATGGCTGCCTTTTACCCTGCTGCCTCTGTGGCTGAGTTTTACCCTGCTGCCTCTATGGCTGCCTTTTACCCTGCTGCCTCTGTGGCTGAGTTTTACCCTGCTGCCTCTGTGGCTGAGTTTTACCCTGCTGCCTCTGTGGCTGAGTTTTACCCTGCTGCCTCTGTGGCTGAGTTTTACCCTGCTGCCTCTATGGCTGCCTTTTACCTTGCTGCCTCTGTGGCTGCCTTTTACCCTGCTGCCTCTGTGGCTGCCTTTTACCCTGCTGCCTCTGTGGCTGCCTTTTACCCTGCTGCCTCTGTGGCTGCCTCCTAACGGCAGCTACAGAGGCTGAACAAAAGCAGTTCAGGGTGGAGTTTTCCTTCGAAACTTATGACTGATGGTGTCACATGACCCGAATCCTCTCTGATTGTTTTATATAATTACAGATCACCAGCTGCTTCTCCACGTCTGCGTCTCCTCGTGTTTCCACTTCTCCAGCGCGACGCCAGATGCCACGAGGAGGAAGCGCTCCAGGGAACGTTTCCTGCTGAGCTTTGGGTTAGCTGCTGGCGCAAGACCAGTTTCCTGTCACGGCTGCGTTTAAAAAGCGCAGGAACATCTGGTTCTGCCTAACGTGTTAACATAAACACGGCGTAACGAAGATGTTGGGTTCTGCCTTGGCGTCTGTTCGCACCGCTGACTGTTTAAAGCTTTAATTAACTCACCGAGTCACAGCAAGAAAAAAACGAAAACACGTGATGTTCCTGAGTTTCTATTAGGAGAAAGGTTCAGTATGCTCGCCACGCAGACGCCACGCAGACGCCACGCTGGCACTATACAGCTACCATGCAGACACCATGCAGACTCGAGGTCCAAGCACCAATACTTCTTATTGTTCCAGTGAGGGTGCCACATCCTTCAATCTAACACCTCTTGCATTATTGAACATGGAATGTTGTAGATTAATTTATCTGTTCATCCTTCTATCCATCTATCTCTCTGTCTATCTCTCTGTTTGTACTCTCTCTTTGATTCTCTGTGCACCCTGTGATTATCTAAACCTACTACACACCTAAGCATATATATATATATATGTATGTGTGTGTGTGTGTGTGTGTGTGTGTGTGTGTGTGTGTGTGTGTGTGTGTGTGTGTGTGTGTGTGTGGCTGTAGAGCCTTTATAAGCTGTGCATTGTCAGTACACTGCACTTCACTGTCCTCTTTACACTGGTCTCACACCACACTGTCAGGCTGAGCATGAACACACACAACATGGTGACACTGACACGTGTAAATGAACACACACACACACACACACACACACACACACACACACACACACACACACACACACACATATACACACATACAGCATTACACTAAAGTAAAAAAAAAGAGCTGCACTCAGAGGCAGGAAGCATCACACTGCCTAACCACACACACACACACACACACACACACACACACACACACACACACACACACACACACACACACACACACACACACAGTAGCGCAGCTGCAAATTGCAGGTTTAGTGTATTAAATGCCCTTGTTCTAATGTGTTATTGTTTCTATAGTAACAGCTCTCTTTCTTTCTTTCTTTTTCTGATTCTCTCTCCATCTTTCCTCCCTCTCCTTCTTTTCTCTTTCATGCTCTTTCTCTTTCCCACTTTTCTCGCTACCGCTCTCACTATTTTTCCTCCCTCTTTTTTTCTCTTTCCCTCTCCCCCTCACTTGCTCTCTCTTCGACTTTTCTTGTTCCCGCTTTCTCCGTCTTTCCTTCCTCTCTTTTTTCTTTCCCTCTCTCTTCCTCACGCTCTCTCTCTCCTTCTTTTCTCGCTCCCTCTCTCTCCATCTTTCCTTCCTCTCTTTTTTTCTCTTACCCTCTCTCTCTCATTCTTTTCTTGCTCCCTCTCTCTTCATCTCTCCTCTGTCTCTTTCTTTTCTCTTTTCCCTCTTTCCCTCACTTTATATGCAGCTGTGTTTAAACCGCTCGATCTCAATTAAACATGGTGCAGAAGCATTACACGTACACAAACACCCAACAGCAGTGCATCATGGGTAACGCTGTCCTCGAGCACCTGTGTCGAGAGTCACGGCTGCGTGAGTTACGGCAGACGATGGAGCAGTGCATCATGGGAAGTGTCAAGAAAACACGTCGTTAGAAACAACAACAACAACAACAACAACAATACATTCTCAAGTTTGGAAAATGTGTGTGTGTGTGTGTGTGTGTGTGTGTGTGTGTGTGTGTGTGTGTGTGTGTGTGTGTGTGTAGACACAAGCAGGTGATTAATTTCTGACACTCGGCTGACTGGAGGACTGAAGCGTGGTACAGGGAGGCGCATGGCTGCGGTTTAATAATGACACATGCTCATGTCTGTTCAAATAGCGTTAATATCTCACTCCTCATCAATCCTCATTCCACACCCAATATTCACATTGATCTCTCCATTAGGCAGCCAATTAAAGAGAATATTACCCACACACACACACACACACACACACACACACACACACACTGAGCTACATCACACACTCTGGACACCAGTCATCCATCGCTGTTTTACATGGACTGATTTTATGAATCATTTGTATTTAGATAATACAAAATCTAGATTCTAGATATAGATTCTTGTATATAGAAGAAAAGTGTTTTTTTTCCCAGTTCAGCATGTTCTGTGTAGTGTGAAGAGTGTGTTAGTTTGGGTAGTAGTGTGTGTAGTAGTAGTAGAGCACTCTTTTTTTTTCGGTGTAACGTGCTGGAAGTTTCCTACAAGATACAGAAGCTACGATGTACCAAAACAATCTGAAGCACAGCCTGAACCCTTACAGTGCTGCTACCACGGTGTTCACCGCCCAGAGTCACAGACAAACTCATCTGTAGCAGCATGTACACACACATAATCGACAATCAGCCAAAAGTGTATGCTGCTTAGCAACACATTATCAATATGATTGAATGTGAGACAATACAGATTTATAATGCAACAGTACAATACGATTTGAGTTGCTACTAAATTCAGCAACAATAGGATTCAATTCAGCAACAATATGATACAATTTAGCACCAATATGAATCAATTTAGCACCAATATGAATCAATTCAGCACCAATATGATTCAATTCAGCTATAATATGAATCAATTCAGCAACAATAAGAATCAATTTAGCACCAATATGAATCAATTTAGCACCAATATGAATCAATTCAGCACCAATATGAATCAATTTAGCACCAATATGAATCAATTCAGCACCAATATGATTCAATTCAGCACCAATATGATTCAATTCATCAACAATATGATTCAATTAAGCAACAATATGATTCAATTCAGCAACAATATGAATCAATTCAGCGACAATGATTCAATTAAGCAACAATATGATTCAATTAAGCAACAATATGATTCATTTCAGCACCAATATAAATAAATAAATTACCAATATTATTAAATTAAGCATCAATATTATAAAATTCAGCCTCAATATAAAAAAAAAATCAGAACCAATATGATCAATTTCAGCACCTATATGACTACATTTGATGCAAAAAAAATTATTAATTGGTTACAAATATGATTTGATCCAATTAAGGATCTTTTTATTTGTCACATGTACATTACAGTGAAACTCTTTCGTCCCACATCCCAGCAATTCTAGGAAGACATGAAGCAGGTTACAGGCCGTGCTCAAGGGCCCAAGATTGTCAGCTTGGCCATACTGGGACTTGATCCCGTAACTCCGAGCCCTAATCACTCATGTACCACTTCCCGATATGATCAAGTAAATCCAGTGCACAACATACCGAACCCTGCCAGTCACACTGTAATAAATTCCATAATAATATGATTCCGACAAGAGGATTGTGGGTAAAATACTTCAGTGTAGAAATGTGACACGAAATACCTCGAGTGAACGTTTGATACCTGCAGTTCATTACACAGAGCCCTGATCTGACACGTCTATGGTATCGTACCTGTAGAGAATCTCACACAGCTCCACAAAATAATAAATACTTCAATAATTAAAGGCAGTGGAGCATTTTTAAAAGCTGTCTTTGCTTATACACTCGGTCTTTAATCTGCTGTGAAAGTGTGTTTGAGGCTCAAAAAGAAACTAAAACCTGGACCACCCGCTGAGGTTTCCTTCATTTAAAAAGAGAACCTCAGTCAGAGTGGTGTGTTATGACTGTAGCACTGCTGATGCTCGACTTTAACCCCATACACACTCCCGCAGTGCGTCGCTCGGTTCGGTGAAAACACGGATAAAAAAAATCTAATAGAAATGGGCGTGGCTGAACTGAGAAACCAATCCACCAATCAGAGTGGTGCATTCGATTGCGAAAAAAAATAACAGATGTTTGATTTATCCTGAAACAGAGGAGATATATATTTTTAAGATAACTGTTATCTTCCTCTACAGCGAGCCTTCAGGCTTAACTCTTGGACTGCGCGAGCAAAATTAAATGCAAAGCGCAATCGTTTCCTCTGGCGTTTTATTTCTCCTTTTCAACTAGAACTAGACTGATATCGTTGAAACCATGGCGACCAGAAGTAAACTATATATAGGACACGCCCACAGCATTGCTCATGCAGATGCTCGGAGGTTCTTTGCTATTTATTGTGTCGTATTCTGAGTTTAATCTGTAATACATCTTCATATTTCTGTCCCGACCTTCTTCACATCCCCCTCACTGGATTTCTACCAAGCCGTTTATTTTTTCTTCTTCTGCTTCTTCTTCACGGAGCCTGTTGATGAATAAGGCTGTGTAAAGAGCACTGAGATACAGTACGCTTCGGATTTCATCCAAACGACAGAATAAAAACGCTGTATTTAAATATTTTATTCGTAACAGACATGAAGATGATTCAGACTGTTGACTCATCACATATACACACACACACACACACACACACACACACACAAACAAACATCAGACTGGAGACAGAATCAACAAAACGTCTGATAAAATGAATTATATCCCAGACTCATGAAATTCTTCTGTTAAACTGATCTATCTATGTTTATAGAAAGCACAGGGAGGTGTTAGCTCAGTGAGTAAAGCATTGGACTCAGGATCTGATGGTTATAAACTCAAATCTCAGAACCACCAAGCTGCTTGAGCTGGGCCCTTGAGCAAGGCCCTTAAACCTCAGCTTCTCAAGTGTAAGTCGCTCTGGATAAGGGCCATAAATGTGAAGCATCAGAGGAGGCTTTTCTCATGGTCATCACGCTAACATGGATATTCTGTGATCTTCTCACATCAAATCGTTAGGTTGAGTGCACGTGAGTGGTGTATCGTGTGTGTTTGTGTGAGAAGCTGCTCACCATGGCAAGTGGGACGATGCCGGCAAGCTCCCTCTGGACGATGTGGATTTTTGTCTCTGTTTCGTCAGACGTCGCTCTGATGCCTGGATACTCCACCATCCACGAGATGATCCCACTGCCTACAGAGTCCACAATCACATCCATCTCCAGATCCACCTGCACCACTCGCTGCCACCCGGGCTCCACCCTGACAACACACACACACACACACACACACACACACAGCACGTCAATCTTACTGACCACAGAAACACACAGCGAAGAAGAACCAAACAGGAAGTAAAAATCCATTTCATTTGCATATAATTTTTATTTCTTTTTGTTGGCACTACAGAAGAAATCCTCCTGCAACTAAAAAAAAATTATAAAATCTTTCATTAGTTGGGTTTTAATGCCGTAAAAAAATGTTTATGTTTTAATGATCCCAGAGACGAGACTCCGACTGAACCCAGAACCTTTTATAGTTTCATTTTTAAGCTTTTAAGTTTGACATGATCTCAGGATTAAAACTTTAATGTGTGTCAAAACACGTCACACGCCATTAACATTATAACCGAGAGAGGAAACGGAGACGTATCAGAGAAAGAGACGATAACGCCAAGAAGCCATGAAAATAAAACTATTACAATAGAAGAGAAAAAAAGAGAAGAGAAGAGAAGAGAAGAGAAGAGAAGAGAAGAGAAGAGAAGAGAAGAGATAATTACAGTGTAAATGATAATATATTACAGCTGTATAAGTTACAACACTTCAGTATTACTGGAGGAAGTTCCTCGTTTAACACAGAAACCCGAGTTCCAGCTCTGCTCTCCTGCATCATGAGAGCTTTGGGATAAAACAATAAGTGTGAGGTTCGAAATGTTCAAAATCAAAATGTCAGCTTTAATGTCAGGACCTGAGCGCGTATACATAACGACTGAACTGCGCAGAAATACAGCACTTTATATCCACTGTTTCAGTTCACTGTGTTCCCAGAACTAGCCCAGAATTTCAAATGGCATGAAGACTGGTCCCACATCCCACCCACCCACACACACACACACACACACACACACACACACACACACACACACACACACACACACACACACACTGCTGGTGTTACATAAGTGAATTGAGCTAGAGTGGACGCAGCAGATGCACTGTGACCTCTTAGTAATCATTCATATTTCAGATTTATGTCAATTAGGACGATGGGAAAAGTGCAGCAGTTTCCACTTACAGCAGAAGTGCACATCACAGTGTGTGAAATACGGCGGCGTTTGGGATATCAGCCGAGCTCTAAGCGCTTATGTAAGCAGTCCATCAGAGCTAAAGCGAAATGTCTGAGCAAGCAAAAGTACAATTCCAACATGACAATATTTGCCCTCTAACAAACAAGAGAAATTTGCATCTCTCTTTGATTTGAGCGGTGCGAGACATCGGGACTGCTTGTGGAGAGAGAGGTGGAGAGTGAGTGAAAAATGATAGAGAGAGGGAGGAGGTGATGACTTTGAAATAATAAAAACTCTTGCAGGCAGAACCACAGTGAACGGTGACAGAAAAGAAAATGGTGTGTGGAGAAAGTTAGAGAAAGAGTGTGGAGAAACTTATAAGAGGAAGAGTGTTGTGGGAGAGGGGGTTAGAGAAGGTTAAAAGATGTAAGAAGGCTGTTAGAGGGGGTAGAAAGGTGTGGAAAGAGGGATAAATGGGTAGAGAGGCTTAGAATTAGAGCTTGAAGGAGTAAATAGAGGGATGAAGGGGTAGAAATATGTGGTAAGAGGAATAGAGAGGGAATGAAGAGTTGGGAAGAGGGATAGAGGGGTAAAGAGATGTGAAAAGAAGGATAGAAGGGGTTGAGAGGTATTGGAAGACAGATTGAGGATGCTGAAAGGTGTGAGGAGGGATTTAGAGGTGTGGAAAGAGGGATAAAGGGGTAAAGATGTGTGTGAAGAGAGATTAAGGAAGACTGGAGGGTTGGAAAGAAGGATGAAGGGGTAGAACTGTGTGGTAAGAGGAATAGAGAGGAAATAAAGGGTTGGAAAAAGAGATAGAGGGGGTATAGGGTTGGGGTGGAATTAGTGGAGTAGAGAGGGTTGGGTATGGAATTAGAGGGTGTAGAGAGGGTTGGGAAAGGAGTTAGTGGAGTAGAGAGGGTTGGGTATGGAGTTAGAGGAGTAGAGAGGGTTGGGTATGGAGTTAGAGGAGTAGAGAGGGTTGGGTATGGAATTAGAGGGTGTAGAGAGGGTTGGGTATGGAGTTAGAGGAGTAGAGAGGGTTGGGGAGGGAGTTAATGGGTGTAGAGAGGGTTGGGGAGGGAGTTAGAGGGGTAGAAAGGGTTGGGTATGGAGTTAGAGGAGTAGAGAGGGTTGGGGAGGGAGTTAGTGGGTGTAGAGAGGGTTGGGGAGGGAGTTGGTGGGTGTAGAGAGAGATGGGGAGGGAGT
>NC_139584.1:29326974-29359474 GCF_946808225.1 Silurus aristotelis | reverse complement strand
TTGCTGGAGACTTAAAGCACTTGTGTACGTCACTCTGGACTCGGGCGTCTGCTAAATGCCACAAATTGAAATGTAAATGTTGTTGAGTGTGTTGGTATTTGCGCGAGTGTGTTGGTATTTGCGCGAGTGTGTTGGTATTTGCGCGAGTGTGTGGGTGAGTGTGTTGGTATTTGCATGAGTGTGTCTGGTCTGGACCAGAAGATCTACAGAAAAAAAAATGACATCACCATGACAAGCATGTTTGAAAACAAGCAAATCTAATCCTAATCCAGCATCAGGACAACGCTGGCTCTAAACATCTCTCCCAAACAAGCTCTGCTCAATCCTGATGTCACTGGATCATCTCCTGCACTCCATTAATACACAACTGCTGTTTGCTCACGACAAACATCATCCGAACGCTGAGCACCAGCTTTCACGCGAGTCTGCGTGTCTGAAGACCACATCTCTATTCACTCGGTACAGAGAGAGAAAGAGCTGCTCATACAATCGTCATTACACATATTATTAAACAGAAATAACCAGCGTCACTGGGCAGGGCATCCAGATGGGGGCGCCAGAGTGGACTATATTACACCATCCCAAAACACAAAGACATTTATAAAAAAACGGTGTCCTTGTTTGAGGACGAGACGAGCGGAAATGAGCAAGTACTTATCTCTAATGTTTATTTCAATGACTGACAGATTAATCTACGTGCCCACACACACACACACACACACACACACACACACACACACACACACACACACACACACACTATATATATAACACTTTGTTCCAGATCAAATAAACACCTCCAGAATGTGATAACACTGCGAAACCAACGAGACCGGGGTAAACCAAAGAAAAATAGAATTAAGGGATTCTCAGAGAGTTACACAGTCTGTTTCTGTACGTAGCTACAGACGTGTTGTTTACATGATCAATGAGTAAAGGAATGAATTTCTTTTCTTATCTGTTTTAGGAACATTTTCAACGATATCGAGAATAGGTTTAGATTTATACAAAGATTAAAGTATATCTCTGAGAACATTTTCTCTACGAGTCCCTGTGTATTAGACTTTACTATAGAAACCAAACCACTGTCAGAGATTATCCCTGCTCACATCAATGCTTGTAGATGTTCCATGTTTCTATGATCATGTGCTCCACGCTGTCTCATCACTGATGTCTTATTCATGTGGTTTCGTTTCTGTCTCGCCATTGGTCCCTGCGTTCGTGTGTCTATTCATGAACAGCTGTTTTTACGTCCATGTTTGATCATTATCTGGATGTTTTTAGACACCTTTCTGTCCATTTTGTCTTGTTTTGTCCATTTAAAAGACTCAAAGCAACTGCATCTTGTGTTGTCTTTTTTTCTTTACACTAATAAATGTGGCACATGTGCATGTTGTGTTGTTAATTTCGAGTTCTGTGTAGTTCTGTGTTCCTTTTGTTGATTTATATTGTTTGCTGAAGCACCTTGTGCTGGGAAACCTTTCATTTCACTGTGTACTGTAATGTATATGGATGAAATGACAATAAAACCTACGTGGCTTGACTTTGCTTGACCTTTTTTGTTTACCAGTTTATACTGGTTTACCCTGCATTTGCATCCACTGCCGCTCTCAGATGCATTTGGATTACATGACAACCAAATCAGAACGATCCCATTAACACCATCGTGTCCTTCTGGTTACAGTCTGATCTGCTGTCCGAGTTCCTTCTGGTTACAGTCTGATCTGCTGTCCGAGTCGTGCTGTAACACCAGTTCAGACTGCAATGTAAAAATTAAATAAAATAAATAAATAAAAGAGAGAGAAAGAATGAAAGAGACAGAAGGATCTTGAATATGTGTCAGCGCTCAGGGGAATTCTAGCACTTCAGCACCGTGGACAGCAGCCAGCAAAAACCCACAAAAGCTGAGTCAGCAGATGTGTTCAAACTCAGCTTCATACTAAAACCCTGAAACATCATTAAACAATCATTACATTCCTTTGTACTACTGTATGATTACTCTGCTGTACTAATGCATCGTATGGGCAAAAGTATTTGGACACCTGACCTTCCCAGTCATATGTGGTTCTTCCCCATAAGTTCTATTCACACAGTTTTATATCGTGCCTTGGGGTGTGGGAACACGAAATTTTCCCTTCACTTGAACTAGGAGTTCCAAACATGTTCCTGCATGACAATACCCATGTGCACAAAGCCAGAACATCACTATGATCCCTGTCCACAAAGCAAACTCTGAGAAGATCTGCTTTACAGGGTGAAAGATCTTCTGCAATAGAGCTCTGACCTCAACCCTACTGAAAATCAATGAATGTGAACTCTGACTTTACTCCAGGCCTCCTCACATCACCTACATCAGGATCTGACTTAATTAAAACCCTTGTGGCTGAATAATTCTCACACAAATCTCCACAAAATATAGTGGAACATCTTCCCAAAAGAGTGGAGACTATTATAAGAGCAAATGAGGAGTAAATATGGAATGGGATGTTCAAAACACAAACTTTAATCCATATAATATACTAATATCTATACTATTTCTCCCTAACAGACTTTTATCTTGAGGGAAATAAAACATGATCACATCAACACTGGGGTCAGTGGAGTAACCTGGCTGTAGGTTCTGTAAAGTATGTAGGCGTAATGTAAAGATGGTGGAGTCCGAGCTGTTCAGGATGAAACCAAAAATCGAAATAAAGAGCGTGAGGACACTCGCTGCACTGCTGGAACTGAAATCCACCTGCATGCTGAGAAGCTCAAGAACTCTAGATCAGATCCTCAATGACATGACTGAAACAAGGAGGGAAAAAACCTCAAGGTTTTCTTTAATCTATGAATTCTACAGGTTTGAGATCGCTCCTCTCAGCGTGGGTCCTTCACAGACAGTGTGTAATGTGAGTTTTTTTTACTGGAGGCTACACTGATCTTCTGGATTAGAGTGCACACTAAACGCCCAGCTGGAGGCTCTTCAGTGTCCTAATCGCTTCTGCTGGATGGTTAGTTAGCTTTAGGACAGAAGAAATAAATATATAAATAAATACAGCACACACTGGAGAAGGAGGTGGAGAAAGATGGAGCTCTGAGACTCTGAGAATAAAGAAACGTAGAAACACTATAAAAAAAAACACTAACGAGAACATGTTTTGGTCTCGTCTTCAACACAACAGGGAGAAAAACACATTACTGAGATGGAGGAAAACAGGAAATAAGAAAAAGAACGGAAATGAGAAGAAAACAGGAAGTTAACATGCCCTAGGGTGCGTAAACTTTTGCACTCCGCTGTGTAGAGCTTTAAAATTGCACACTTGCATAATCAATTTACACCAACACTGCTTTCATTTTCTTTAAATGCTTTATTAGTGTAAATCCAGATGGTTTAACACACACACACACACACACACACACACACACACACACACACACACACACACACACACACACACACACACACACACACACACACACACACACACACACACACACACACACACACACTTAATGTGTATATGCATGATGAATTCATGTTTAATTCACACTTGAATCTTTACACATAACAATGCACAGCTGGATATACACACACACACACACACACACACACACACACACACACACACACACAC
Organism: Silurus aristotelis; assembly: GCF_946808225.1. Lineage (NCBI taxonomy): Eukaryota > Metazoa > Chordata > Actinopteri > Siluriformes > Siluridae > Silurus > Silurus aristotelis. The sequence continues at coordinate 29,355,857 of NC_139584.1, read as the reverse complement.
ACACACACACACATACACACACACTTAATGTGTATATGCATGATGAATTCATGTTTAATTCACACTTGAATCTTTACACATAACAATGCACAGCTGGATATACACACACACACACACACACACACACACACACACACACACACACACACACACACACACACACACACACACACACTAGTCTGTGTGTTTGTGTGTGTGTGTATATGAGGGAAAGCTTCATTGACAAATTCACATTTCTCGAGGTTAATGAGCTCAGTGCAAATTAGCACTGCAACAATTAAATACACATCAGTCTCTCTCTGTGTGTGTGTGTGTGTGTGTGTGTGTGTGTGTGTGTGTGTGTGTGTGTGTGTGTGTGTGCGTGCGTGCGTGCGTGCGTGCGTGTGTGTAAATATAAATACAGTTAAACAAACTACCAGCCACGATAGTAAATAAACTGCAGCTTTTATAAAAATAGATGGGAGACAAATAGTCCTTGCAGATGTTTTACACACACACACACACACACACACACACACACACACACACACACACACACACACACACACACACAAAGAATCAGAAGTAAAATAGGTAACTGTGTGTGCGAGTGTGTGTTTGTGTGTGTATGTGTTCAGGCTCTCACATTGTGTGTCCTACAATCTGTGTGTGTAATTGTGATTGTCAATATTCTCACTTCACCTGTGTTTAATAAAACACACACACACACACACACACACACACACACACACACACACACACACACACACACACATCATGCTGTAAATGAAATGGATGGCGCGTTGAGAGTTCTGGCAAATTAGATGTCAAGATCACTAAACGACACAGTAGTACAGAGAACAAGCACACACACACACACACACGTCTCTCTCTCTCTTTCTAACTGAATGATCAGCTAAACTCCATCCGACTGGAACACAGTGATATAAACACAGATGAACACCAAAACACAAACCGGAAGCAGAACCTCGTTGATGGACGACTCAGTAACCACGGCGACCGGAACGGACAGATTGTGTGTCCAGAATGTCCCTAATTAAACGTGAAACTTGAGTTGGAAGAAGCAACAATAATTCCTGATCTCCCAGTAGCACAGTAACATTTTAAGAAGGTGGGCTGTGGTGCCCCTGGCATTACTGTGTGTCCTGATCTAATCCGTGTCATGATTGGACGAGACAATGTGGAGGTGTGGTCTGATCACGCAAGACATGTTCAATAAAAGGTCTAAGCAGAACATGTTCATCAGTAGTAAGATATAAAAGGTGAGCGTATACTTCACAGAAATCATTTTACGTTTTTAATCCAGGGCGGCCATGTTGGAGAGCCGCGGCATCTGAAGGGAAACGGTGTTTGGAGGTTACTTGAAAAAATGTGAAAGAAAACCAGATGCTATCCAGACTGGAATCCCGTCAACGCTGCACTGTAAAAGGACGTATAAAAACGATGTGCGATGTCCTCGCTAGTAACCCGTGAGCCGCTGTTGCTCCTAAAAACCTCCATTTCGCACTAATAGCACTTTTACAGGACCGGATTCCAGCAGCAGGGCCATGTTTAAATCCCGCAAACTCGCCATGACGACTGGTTCGAACAGCGCCATCCGTCTGTCTGGACGGCGCGAGAGCGGCTTTCAATTAGCGACACTGTCCCAACCGCTTTAATGACACTCTGAGTTACGAGCTCGGAAACTTTACACACGTCCCACATTTCTGATTCCCCGCTGTTCAAAAAAAAGCATACCAACGCTAGCTATGTTCTAACTGATTTTCAGGAGAAATAAAATGAGAAGAAGAGCAGAAGGTTGAAGCATTCGTGCGTTAGCGCAGACACGCTTAAGTGGTTTTCCCGTTAACGCTACTCCCCGGCTAAAGGATGTACAGGGTCCGTTCTCGCTGATTTAATTTGGCGCCGCGGCGTAGTTCTGCGACCCGCCGTCTCCTGCTTCTGCACTGTCCCTAAACCTCCATACAAACAGTTTAACCGCAGCTGCGTCCTCCAGGCAGCGTTAAATAACCCAAAGTGTTCTGCTGAAGTGCACTTTGGATTTGCTGTAAATGTGGAAGCTGTAACTGTCAGTGGTTTCGCTCAGTCGGAGAAAACGTTCGGCGAAGGAAAGGAACATTGATTTCCGTTTTTTTGTTTTGTTTTGATGAACAGTCAGTAAAACGAACGCAGGTGTTCTTTTACTTGACGCTGTGATCTGATGCTTTATTACATATTAACGTTCTGAGTATTTCAGCATTCATAATTTAAACAAACTCTGATTTCCATTCTATCAAATGTCCATAATAGAAGAAATGAAAAGCTTCAGTGTTTACCCTTCTGTCCAAATTGATTCATATTCCTCCATCTACTATCAGAACATTAGAACATTCCATTCTGTATTATAAACTGCAGCTTCAAAGCAACACTACAGCAGTGTACATTCAGTAAAGTGTCAGGTGTAAAGTTTCACGTATGAAATTTTCAGGTGTATTGCATTAGATTGTAAAGTGTCAGGTGAAAAGTGTTGTATTGTAAAGTTTAAGATGAAAGTGTCAGGTGTAAAGCATTGGCTTGTAAAATGGGTCAGCTGTAAAACATTAGATGTAAAGTTTCAGATGTAAAGAGTTAATTTGTAAAGTGTCAGCTATATTTTGCCAGGTGTTAAGTATTAGATTGTAAAATGCCAGGTATAAGTATCAGGTGTAAAGGATTAGATTGTAAAGTATCAGGTGTAAAGGGTTAGACTGTGAAGTATCAGTTATAAAGGTTATCAAATGTCAGTTATAAAGTGTCAGATGTAAAGTGTTAGATTGTAAAGTGTCAGGTGTAAAGTATTAGACTGTAAAGTGTCAGGTGTAAAGGGTTAGATTGTAAACTATATGGTGTAAAGTGTCAGGTGTTAAATAAAAGCTTCTAGTGTAAAATGCCAGGTGTAAAGCATCAGACTATAAAGTGCAAGATGTAACGTGTCAGGTGTAAAGTGTTATATTAGAAAGTGCCAGGTGTAAAGTATTAGATTGTAAAATGTGTCAGGTGTAAAGCAGATTGTAAAGTATCAAGTGTAAAGGGTTAGATTGGACGCTATTAGGTAAAGTGTCAGGTGTTTAAAAAAAAGCTAGATCATAAAGTGTCAGGTGTAAAGCATTAGACTGTAAAGTGTCCAGTGTTAAGTGCCTTTCTTCACTTAAATGTAAAGCATTGCTGTTTTGTGAACATTCTCCTCTCCAGAACTTTCTACGGCCTGGTCCCCTGCAATTCTCGAGGTTCCTGAGTCTCATTGTATGCAGCAGGAAGTAAATAACAAGCTCTCATGCTCTTGTAATATAAAACCCAAAGTTCATTTAAATGGTTCCCACAGGATTTCCAAATACCCAGAGTGCCTTGCTCCGACCTCATAACAGCAAGCGTCCGTGAGCTCATATTGGAACCCAGCCCGGTGCGTGAAAACCTCCGCTGTGTGAAACAGCAATTGTTCAGGCACAGGAAGGACAGGAAGGACAAGAAGGACAGAAGGACGGCTTTCAGAACCACGGGTCACTCTGGGCTTTTAAAAGACGCTAAAACGCTGTGGTTCTGTGAAAAATCTTCAGAGAGATCAGAACAAAAGCTGGGCATGGAGGCAGGAGCAGCTCCTGGACTTAATGATGAAGACAGATGAAGCTTTTCTTCAGCAAAGGGTCTTTATTTTATTTGAGTTTAAAATCTGACAGAAGAAAATAGGAATTCTGGAAAAGATGAAAAAGAAGAAAAATCAATTGATGGCGGATGTAAATGGAATTTCAAAGATGAAATGCAGTAAAAAAGAAGGAGGAGAATTTCAATTTTTGATATTCAAATGAATTGAAAGAATAAATCACTGTAAAGTATAGACCTTGTAACAAAGCAGCTTTCCAGAAATCCAGATCCAAGTCTGGAAGGAAAACCTCCACGGGAAGACATAAAGAAACCTTGTCAGGAACCGACTCAGAAGAAGTGATGATATTCACCTTAAATCTTGACATCTACAGTATCATTTCCAGGTGAAGTTACTGAGTGTGTAATACATGAGGCCTGCTGGAGAAAGACAGAGCAGTGTGAACCCCATGTAGGAGGCCATGATCTCGTTATTCTGAGCAGCATGAGGATCTTCAGAAGAATAACAGTCCAGGGTTTGGGTATCATCATGTGAAGGAGGAGGACGGAGGGAAGCCGAGCGAGAAACCTGTGTAGGGAATAATAATTCACGGCTTTGTGAGAAAGCCACGTTATGATGATATCACATGCAAGCACACACACACACACGGACACACACACACACACACACACACACACACACACACACACACCTTAGTGTGTGAGAAAGAGAATAAACCTGAATATAATATAAAGGTTTAAAGAGAATTGGGTCTGTTTTCTGTGTAGCAGTGCGGATTTTCTGGGCTTCTACGCAGCACAGCTTTTTGACTTCAATTTTGTGTGTGTGTGTGTGTGTGTGTGTGATGCAGAGAGAGAGAGAGAGAGAGAGAGAGAGAGAGAGAGAGAGAGAGAGAGAGAGAGAGACCCTCAGTCTCTTCCTGATAGCACCTCTCTATATTTTCCCATCTTACAAATCATCCTTTTTTGGTCCCAAGTTAATCTCCCTCCCTCATTTCTTTCCTTTTCTTTCCTTCTCTCTCTCTCTCTCTCTCTCTCTCTCTCTCTCTCTCTCTCTCTCTCTCTCTCTCTCTTTCTCTCACACTGACTCGGACTCATCTGTAACGCTGTAGGTGCGACTCGCTGCCACAGGTAATAACACACCTAATCAAATTTCCCCCGCTGAGAAATGACGAACGGAGAGCGTGATAAATGCATGGAGCTGGAGTGATGCGCATCCATCCATCCGTGCTCTATAACCTCATCTGTCCATCAGTGTGACAGAGAGAGAGAGAGAGAGAGAGAGAGAGAGAGAGAGAGAGAGAGAGAGAGAGAGAGAGAGAGAACATTGAGAATATGGGAAAGAGAGAATAATCAGGCATGGCGTTGATGGGAGAAACTTAAGGAAAAAGAAAAACACTACAAAAAAAGAAAAGATAGATAGATAGATAGATAGATAGATAGATAGATAGATAGATAGATAGATAGATAGATAGATAGATAGATAGATAGATAGATAGATAGATAGATAGATAGATAGATAGATAGATAGATAGATAGATAGATAGATAGATAGATTTTGCTTATAAAAACCCACCAGCTTTAGAATTAAGTGTAAATGCGTCTAAATCCAGGAGCCACCATGAGTTTCTCAGAAACATGAGAACTGACTGCCTCCATTTCCTGTTTCTACTCTGTGTGTAGAATCCAGTTCTCTCGTCTCCTCTCTTTCAGAGGATGTGATTTTTTGTTGCTCTATGATCCAGAAAAAAAAAACATTTTCTTGGAATATCCAGTTCGATTCTTTCTTCTGCCCTTAAAACATGTGTTTTTTTATCTCAATTCTCCTTCACGGCTCGGCTCGTCTCATCGATCCACTTCACTTCTGTCCGCTGATTTGGATTTTTTTATATATATATGAATTCATCTCACGCATTCGTCCACCTGCTTCTGTGTCACGACCAGAAGAAATAAATTCAGCGAGTGTGTGAGGTTTATTTTATCTGTTAAATCCTCAAGGCCATCGGAGTGACGTAAAGTACAGCGAGTGGAGTGGAGAGAGATTCGAGAAAGAGAAACCCGATAAAAACCTGAACCCAGAAGCCTGTAACATGGAGGAGAGCGAGCGAGACGGAGACAGTGAGGAGACAGTGCTTTTCTTTTTTATTTACATTTTTTTAAAGCTTTTTTTTAAAGAAAAAAAAGTGATAATAAAAGAATGTACATTTGTTCCTTATCATTATAATTGTATCCCTAAAGAGTGAACCAGTGATGACTGTGGTGTAGGAAAAACTCCCTGAGACTTCATTAAGAAGAAACCTTGAGAGGAACCAGACTCAGAAAGGATCCTCATCACTGAACGTCTTTTCATCACAGTTCCATCAGTGTTAAAGTGTAGCAGACTGTTGACATTAATTACAGTCCAAATCCGTCTTCTAAGTTCTTGAGTTACTCCAATTGTAGAGAACATTTACTCCCTTCTTCATATATAGTGAACTCATCTTCCAGTCACTGTACATGGATGAGTGAATGAGTGAATGAATTGTGTGAAGTTCCCACTTCTGATCAAAATATCAAAAACCTGTTTCTTTTTCATTCATTTCAACCTCCAGCTTTCTTAATTCTTCATCCTCTAATAAAACAGAAGCCTTCGGGTCAAAAGTAAGAAGGCTGGCGTCCAGGAGAAGTTTTTTTCCCGGTAAACATGCGAAATCGCCGGCTGCTGGACGGGATGTTTACTCGTGGACAGTACGTATCTGCTCGTGTAAGCCGGAGCCGCCGTATGGTGCCGGGTTTAATCTTTACAGTTTAGAGAACGCCAACAATCTGCTTCTAATGCGTAAAATTACACCTGTCAGAGACGAGCCTGGTTCATTAACGCTACTTCCTGACCCGTGCAAATGTGCGATTAGGAGCACGATGGCACACAAAGAGCTCGACTCGGCACTTAATTACTGAGAAAAGAGAGAGAGAGAGAGAGAGAGAGAGAGAGAGAGAGAGAGAGAGAGAGAGAGAGAGAGAGAGAGAGAGAGAGAGAGAGAGAGAGAGAGAGAGAGAGAGAGAGAGAGAAAGGTTCTTATGTGAGAGATTAATAGCAGCCAGTAAACACTGATCTGAGGAGACCAGCGTTATTTCAAAGCAGTGGAAATTTCATCTTCTCAGAAAATGGGACAGCAGATATTTGATGCTCAGGAAAACCATAAAAATGAATTATGCTCTGTGATGTATTACATGAAAAATGTCGTTTGCTGATTGAATTAAAAGTCTATAATATGAAACATCCAGCGGTTTAAAAATCCTCGTATCCGAAACTGCGCTGAGGATTTCGGATCGACCAAAGAAACGGAATGGAATTCTTTGAATATAGACATCATTTCTGCATGAGAAGATATGAGCCATATGACGATGACTCATGTTGGTCTGCGTGAAAGTTCATTAATCTTATATTTTCTATATTCTGATGCGAGATGTTTACACTTTTAGAACTTCTTGCTAACTTTATGATGGTGTGCTGCATTACAGATGTTGAAGGTTTCTGTTAAACAACAATCTGAGAGCATTAGAATGGTGTAGGTCCTCACACTGAGCCCTGGATTATCACCTCACACTGTACTATTGTCACTTCCCAACACTAAGGTATTCAAGCTGTTATTGGTGTTTGAGAGCAAAACTGACTGAATGGATCAAAAACATTTTTCCTGAATTCCTGAACTTCCTGAAGAGAGAAATCTGTGTCTCACTTGAACATTTTCTTGTGAGTTCATCAGACTCATCTTCAACCCAACATCACTGTATTCACCATGTAAATCCTCAGAAATCCTCCATGGAGCTCAGTGAGGTCATTGGGAAATGTGTACAATATCTGCCTCATGCTAAATGTAGCAGAAACTCTATGTTACTATGGTTACAGGTGTTTATAAGATGCACATTCATTTAGATTCTACTGATAAATGCAAACTACCTGGGTGTTCAACTCTCTGAACTCACACCTGAACTCCTTCAGCCAATCACAATCCACTATTCACACCTGTACAACTTCCAGCCAATCACAATCCACTATTCACACCTGAACTCCTTCAGCCAATCACAGTCCACTATTCAAACCCGAACTCCCTCAGCCAACCCTTATCCAATATTCACACCTGAACAACTTCAAGCCAATCACAATCCACTATTCACACCTGAACTCCTTCAGCCAATCACAATCCACTATTCACACCTGAACTCCTTCAGCCAATCACAGTCCACTATTCAAACCTGAACTCCCTCAGCCAACCCTTATCCAATATTCACACCTGAACTCCTTCAGCCATTCACAATCCACTATTCACACCTGAACTCCTTCAGCCATTCACAATCCACTATTCACACATGAACTCCTTCCATCCAATCACAATCCAGTATTCACACCTGAACTCCTTCCAGCCAATCACAATCCACTATTCACACCTGAACTCCTTCGGCCAATCACAATCCACTATTCACACCTGAACTCCTTCCAGCCAATTACATTTCATTATTAAAATTTTTTTTTACTCTGTGAGTTCACTAATGTGTCGGATTTGTTAAATATCTTCTCTCACCATGAAGGTCTGATTACTGACTGCATTTATTGCAAAAAGAAGAAGAAATTTACTCTTCAGTTTCCTCCCAACCCCCTAAATTGAGCAGGAGAAAAGATTACTCAGGCTGCCAAACCTCATTCCAAATGTCCATCACACGTCTTTTACCGGTGGATATCACGCAGAGAAACCAGCTGGATCGCCGTAATCACACGCTTCGGAAGAGAATAAACACATCCCCTGTCTGTAAAATAAAAAACGTCTTCATTTCAGACTCGTTTCTTAACCTTGGGTTTTTGCGAGCATCAAAGAGCTTCAGTATCTTTCTTTCTTTCTGTTTATTTATTTATTTCTTTTCCCCAGCAGACCGAATTGACTCCACTTGACACGCGGTGCGCAGGAAGTCGAGATTAGCATGGATCAAGAATCCTTTCAGCTCAATCAGGTTTCAGAGCGAGTCGAGCAAAATACCGAGCTTCTGACCTATGAAGGGGCGGAAAAGGGCAAACGGGGCAAGGTGGCAGCCAGGCAGGAGAATTTTAACTCACTGTTTCATTTGAGCAAGCTAGGACTCATGACCTCCAGTGGACTTTTTGCTCAAGTCTGGAAAAAAGCCAATGCGTGTTTCTTTCTTTCTTTTATTTTCTGCCGACTCTCTTCAGCGAACGAACGACAGAGGTGTCAGAAAGGGCGAGGGGTGAACGAGTCAAGAGAAGGAGAAATGGAAAGTTTAAACTCCTGATGCTGCGTTCAATACCGTTTCATTTTACGCGTATGAGCCTTTGCTAGCGCAGCTATCGTATTCATGCGAATGAAAATAAAAGGCGATGCTAATGATGTCGCTCTGTGGCTCGGATTCACGATCCGCAGTTAATTCACCGGAACGCCTTCCGACCTTCTGAGAGAAAAAAAGAATTTCTCTACAATTTCTGTCTTCTCGGTGGCGTTTTATTATACGGCCGTAATTTAGCTTCCAGATTAACCTTTTAAGCCGAGGAGGAAACCTTGCTGATGAGATTTTAGCCGACTGACCTCTGAGCATAGCTGGACTCCTTCTTCCGACAGTGCAGGGTGACGACACGATGACCTTCGACCCTGGCGTCCTGACTGATCATCCAGAGCATAGGGTTGCAGGGTCGCGCCCCCAAGAATGTCACACCGTCTTTGAGCTTCACCCTGTGAGAGAGAGAGAGAGAGTAGAAGAAAGCTTAAGGTGCGTGATGAAATTAGCAATACGACGAGGACACGTCCCAAACGTAGTCAAGGAACGTTTTTTTTTCTCGGCTCCTGAGTGTGTGTGTGGGTTTGTACGAATATATGTGTATATGTGTTTTACCCACAATGCCTCTGTGAGGGGTGAGTTGGTTCACGTGTAAATGATTCATGTGGTGTTCATGGTGCTGACCCGCTTCGCCGGTTCCAGGAGATTGGACCTGCAGTAATCAGACGTGATACTCCTATGGCCGGTGAGATTCAGGTTCCTTTCATACTCACTGCAGGTGTGAATGAGATTCAAGGAGGTTCGGGTCAATTTAACAGTGTTAACATTCATCGCGCGCTCTGAGGCTCTTCACACGTTCCTCTCCATTTCCTCTGCTTCACATTCACTCGGGTCAGGACGTGTCTCGCTCCTGCTTTTTGCTTTCGGTACAGAAAGGTTTGTGGACAGAGATGCAGATCGTGTGCAGCAGTGTGTTTCTGGTTTTCTCTCTGTTCTACAATCACTTATAGGCCCAGAGGCCACGCCTTATTTACTGGGACTGACAAATATATAGAGGCCACACCCCCTTCATAAAGATTTACCGCTACAAGACACGTTTTCATTAGGATTAAAGAGACACAGGCCACACCTCCTTCACTCGGACTTACAGGCATCGAGGCCACACCTCCTTCAGTAAGATTTACAGGCAGTAAGACCACACCTTCTTCAGTAAGATATACAGGCAGCGAGGCCACACCTCCTTCAGTAAGATGTACAGGCAGCGAGGCCACACCTTCTTCAGTAAGATGTACAGGCAGCGAGGCCACACCTCCTTCAGTAAGATATACAGGCAGCGAGGCCACACCTCCTTCAGTAAGATGTACAGGCAGCGAGGCACACCTCCTTCAGTAACATGTACAGGCAGCGAGGCCACACCTCCTTCAGTAACATGTACAGGCAGCGAGGCCACACCTCCTTCAGTAACATGTACAGGCAGCGAGGCCACACCTCTTTCAGTAAGATGTACAGGCAGCGAGGCCACACCTCTTTCAGTAAGATGTACAGGCAGCGAGGCCACACCTTCTTCAATCAGAGACCAAGACCAAACCTCTATTACTGAGCCTGACAATGGAAAGGCCATGCCTCCTTATCTGATAGTGACAGATACACAGGCCACACCTCCTTCAACCAGGCTGCTAAAGACTGAGGCCACACCTTCTTCAACCAGAGACAAAAGCAAAACCCCCACTAGGAATGGGAATACTGGGAATACATTTAAACTAGCTGGCACAATGACCACACCTCCTTTACTGACAGCAATAAGTCACGCCTCCTTCAGCTGAGAATAATGAGAACGAGAGAGAAGTGAAGAGAACTTTTCGAGTTCTTATTATAAAAATGAAGTTTTGTCTTCTGCATCGATAAATTAGTTCTCAAAGTGGTCAATGTTCCCACCTACAACTGTAACTGTTCCTGTTCGAGCCTGAGCTTTAATTGATTGATATGGATCGCTCGGGTAGATAATAAATGAGTAAATAATGAAATAAATAAACAAACAAACAAGGGAGTATAATGCATCCTCTCTCTCTCTCTCTCTCTCTCTCTCGCGCTCTCTCTCTCTCTCTCTCTCTCTCTCTCTCTCTCTCTCTCTCTCTCTCTTTCTGTCCATCGTTCTCATGTGTTACACTTGACCTACTGCATAACGATCCATGGTGCTTCTGAGCCATTCATTATGCAGAGCTGCGGAATAATAGCTGCCACACGCTTTTCTTTCGCTCCTAGTCAAGTAGCACTCACTTCTCTGAAGTGAGCACGAGGCTCGGCCCTTCCCTGTCACGAGTGACGCTCGCTTCACGCTAATGTATAGCTCCGTTTGCCTTGAGCACCATTAGCGCTCCCACTCTCGCTCTTCAACCCTAATGGAGGCGTGAGTCATAACGGAAATGCTTCATCATCTAAACAAGTCGTCTGAGAGACACTTTCCTGGAAACTCTTGGGATACGGGTGACATTTTCAGTACATTTTCACTCGCATGCTTGGGGGGGCAGGGGGGGGGGGGGGCAGGGAGGAAAAAAACACCTTTTGTCCTTTCGCAATTGCTCCTCTGCAACAAAATTGCAATAATGGTTGACTTTCTAATATTGTATTCAATGCGAACATAATGGCAAGTCAAATAACACCTTGTCCAGACACATGGAGATCACAAAAAAACTGGAAAATTAGCCTGTCTCGAAGATAAGGACGGCGGAGACACGTGGACAAAATTGAAGCCATTAGCGGATCTCAGGTTTAAAGCCCATACAGATGCAGAGTAATCAGATTATTAGGAAAATGTGTGCTATTAATCTCATTTTGAACTTCTGCACATGGACGAGTCTCTCGGTGGGTGCGAATAACAGAGCAATTGTTACTTCTCTTCCTTTAGGGAATAATGAGTTGCTTGTGTCGGAGCTGAAATCAGTTATTAAACTCATTTTAATATCACAGCACCACATAAAATATCCTGCCCCCTCTGGGGTTTCTGTTACTTCAGATAAACCTGTTTAAAGCAAATAAAAACCTCTTATCATTATTCCGCTCCTGCTTTTTGTATATATATCGCCTTTGTTTTCATCCAGACTCCGCCCCTGACCTGTGATAGGTCCGTTACTCACAGTGCTCACCTGTACTATGGTAAGACCTTGAGTAGTTTGTGTAATTATCACATGCTGTGTTAATTGTCGCATCGCAGCACGTTTTGTACATTTCTGAGCGCTGGGTTGTCGCTAATGGATTTTGCATCAAATCTCTGTGAGATCTCGCAGATAAAAAAAAACTTGCTGAATGGTCTAGAGCTTATCCAAGAGTTTTAGAAAAATAAAACGTGTTTTTTTTTACAGGAACTCAGTTCTTCCTCGGAGCGTTCGCTGATTGAAAAAAAAAAGCACCTGGTATGTTATGCGGTTTGCCATTTTACTACTTAAGAGACTGAAAGTCAATGGTTCTGTTAAACTTCACAGCCGACATTATGGCCTTTGGCAAATGTCAAATGAAAGTAAGTTATTATTGCGCTTAAAACCCTGAGACTCGGGAGAGGCAGAGTGAAGACCCATGCTCATGAGGTTTATTAGGACTCAGCAAACTCAGTATTAGCGCAACAGCCGGCTACAGTTACACCATTAAGAAGAAGATCAGTCCAGACCTGAAGATAATCCACATCAGGAAACTGAGCAACAGCTTGAGGTTCACCAGAACAACATCTCGGCATTAAAGAAACATCCATGAGCCGTTTACATACAGCAGGAAACCAACAAGTAACCCAGAAGTATACATGTCAAAGGTCACACAGGAATGAGAGGGTGTTAGCTCAAGGTTGTGAGTTCAAATCTCCTGGGATCCTGAGCAAAGCCCCTAAACCCAAAAACTGCTCTGCTGTATCAATGGCATTAAATATAAATCACTCTGGATTCCATACAATAAATTTCAGTGAGGGCGACCACTAGTGGACAGGAAGGGAATATCTTTAGTAGAGGTCAACTGATCCCCGATAGCTAGGTTGGATCATACTCGCCAATAAATGATTATTCAACTGATAGTTTTTTAAATGGATACCAGATAAAAAACAAAGAAACAAACATACGACTCCATCTAAAGTAGTACTGAACTTTATTACAAAAAAAAGTACCGAATCATAAAAATGTGCAAAAGTAAATATGAAAATATAGTTACATAATTAATAAATTATACCTAATAAATATAATTCAGCGCTCTCTGTGCAGCGCACCGTCTCACGTGTAGAAACAAACAGCACGTGGCATCAGGGATTCAGAAAACAGTGGACAGTAACCCGGAAAAACTATCTGTATGGATTTTTGCCGATAGACAATAGTTAAAGCGATCGTCTATTGGTGTCTATTAATAGGCAAAACCCATTAACTGGTCAAACACTAATCCTGAGATCCTGCCTTGTACATACAATAGAAATATCACACTGATTTCCATAAATGTCTGAGAAAATGTCTAGTTTTCTATTAACTCGGATGTTTGTGTTACGATGTGATGTCACCGTCTGAGCAGTTATATGCAAGAGTCAAGAGGAGTCGCTGAAACGTACGATAAAAGAATAAAGTCACGATTTGAGCAGCAGAGGGAGAAGGGATTCACACGCTGCAATAATCAATACGCAAAGTAAGTCGAATTTTCTATTTCTAAGAAACCCCCTGAACAACTGACCATATAAGGACACAGAGTGGGATTAAGGACAGCGAGTGTACGCAGGGGCGATGAGATCTGTCAGAAATCGGACCTTTGTGCAAAGACGGATCTGATACCGATTGCAACTCGGAGCAGATTCGTATGCAGCTACGCACGAAAGGTCGGACATGAAAGCTATTCCCTGGCTGTGAGCCCAATGGAAGATTTATAGAGGTGTAAAAAAAGAATCCGTCGGCGCGCGCGACCTATTTATCCGTGTCTTTCAGCAACCGGTGAGATTTTTGTCTTGAAAAAATGGAACGTGGTCGGGTGTGATGGAGTGCTCCGAGCTTTCTGATCGAGAGGAAATAAATAACAGTGTCTGGATGGATGCGCGCTGGAATCCGACGCATACAAGTCGCTCGGATCGGACAGCATCTCCGACTAACTCCCAACCTGATGATTCAGGGGACAAGAGCTCTGAGCGGAAATGAGACACGTTTGATTTATTCGTTCTGTGTGTGTGTGTGTGTGTGTGTGTGTGTGTGTGTGTGTGTGTGTGTGTGTGTGTGTATGGGTAATTCACTCAATCACTATACAGTCTGATGTTTACTAGCATGGCACATGAAATAATGCAAGTGTAGTAATAACAGTAAAAGTACTTTGTCTTGATCAGAAGTGTTATTACGATATTAGCATTACTAAACACAACTCTGGATCGCGCGTCAGTCAATAAAAGATGCCGCTAGTCATCAGGTCGTCTGCTGGAATTCTTTTTTTTCTGCTTACTGCCAAAACAAATCCGAAAGTAGATCTTTTTTTTTTTCTTTTTAGCAGTAATGCTAATCATAGAGTAAGTGATACTGAACAGAATTCCATTATTAAGCTAGCATGAGTTGCTTAGTTTACTGCAGCTCCGTTCGTTTGCTAGCTTTATAAATGTAACAATGATATCTGGAAGCAGAGGTTGTGTAAGAGTTGTTAAAATGTTGGATTTGTGTTTGGAAGGTTGTGAGCTCATTCCTAGCACCACCAAAATGGCACCGCTGGGCCCTTACGCAAGGCCCTTAACCCTTAACAAGTCAGATGTAGGAAATAAGTAGCTTAGTGGTTATTAGTTCCAGTCCCAGCACCCCCTAAGCTGCCTTGAGCAATGCCCTCATCCCTAACTGCTCAGTTGTAAAGGATGAGGGTATCTGCCAAATGCCATAAATGTAACCAGTGGTATCTCCACTGCTTTTGGTACATTTTGACTTTTTTGTTGGTTCAGGGACGTTCATGTAGTTCCTGTGTCTCATCACACTTCCATTTTGGAGAATTTTATTATATTAAAAAGTGACATTTAATTTACAATCTTTCAGGGTTTACCATATTATTATCATTCCGCTCTCTAGGCCTTAGTGCTGCACCTGTAGGTCACAAATCGTCCAGTAGGCCGAGGCCCTCGCACGTCCATTACGTCCATCACGTCCCTCACGTCTATCACGTCCCTCGCTGACCTCTCGCTCAGCAGACAGCAGGAGGAATTACCCCTTTTCTTTTCCGTTTGTATCTGTGTATTTCGGAGGAGTGAATTTATTACACGCTGCAAGCTCAAGGTTGGTGTTATTTTGGACGTCTCTCAGGGTTTCGCCGGGATTTTTCCAGGTCTTGGTGGTCAGCAGGAGTCTTACAAAGAGAGCTTTCGTCCATTCCGCACTGCTCTGTTTTTTTATTTCCTGTTGGTCGAAGCGGGAACGTGAATACAGGCGGTGGACACCTGTAGAGATTTGCTGCTGAGCTTTAAAAGCTTAACCTGGATAAAATGGGCTCGTTTTTCTTTTTATATATATATATAAATATATTATGGATTTTTTGCAGTACTTCAGCATATAGCAAAAAAAAAAAAAGACCTGCTTTTAATGCACGTTTCGTTCTTGTTGCTTTTGCAACTTTCTTCATATCCGGACTTTTACAAAAAATTATTACAAAAAAAAGTAAAGTCTAATCTATCGCTCTTACTCTCAGGGTCTCTGGTGTTTTCCCTTGTAAATAATGAGGAGATAACTGAAATGAGATGCGCTTCCCCAGGTGGCAGAATGAGCAACATCAAAACAGCAGCAGATAAAATCCAATAAGCCTCTGTGTCTGAGTGCTATCCTGTGTCTCCTACAGGGTCACCATGGCTAAAGTGGACCCACACACACACACACACACACACACACACACACACACACACACACACACACACACACACACAGTGATTTAGGTCAGGGAATACAATTTTCTGTTTAGGGATGAACGAAATACTGCGTTAAAACACCGAACACGAACAACCCGAACTGTAGCTTCAGGGATTGTTGCATTGAATGAAACATCATCTCGCGCTCGGTTTTTTTTGCGAATCGTTTATTAAATCGTTAGGATACGAGAGCTACACGGCCGCGTCCCTTCAATTCAACAGAGCAAAATTTTCTCAATCAGCCGAGGGTGAAGTCTGCGGTTCCTCGTCTGCATTTTTGCACTTGTATCTATTTGTGTTCGTCTCGAGTCTTGATTCTTTCCCAGATTTTGCTATTCACACGTTTCCATTGTTAAGGTTTCTATGGTAACGACTTGTTCGTACTCGCAGTTGAGCCTTAAGGTCCTTCTTAAGGGCACAGCAGCGGCAGTTTGGTGGTAATGAGTTTAAAACCCAACACTACTAAACTCTCTTTGCTGGGTCCTTGAGCAACTGCTCCGCTGAGATAAGTGTGAGTCGCTCAGGAAAAGGACGTCTGCCAAAAGCCGTAAATGTAAATGTGTCTCCGGTCATTGTCATGTTGAGGTTTCAGGTTGAGGAGTTAATGCTCAGATAGTGTTTATAAGAAGAAGTCTGTGGCGTCAGATTACGTTTTTCTTAAAAAAAATTAAAGAAAACTCTGGAGGACACAGTAGTTTGTTGACTGGAAAACAACAACATTAAATGAAACTGTAAACGAATCAAACAAATTCAATTTTATTTTATTTGTAAAGTGATTTAAGCATGGACATGGTCCAAGTCGGAAATGAATCTCTATAAGTTGATGCTTAACAGCAGTGGATGAAGGACACAAACCATGTAGTCGAGTTAAAGTAGAGATATTTTACTCCAGTAAAAGTAAAAGTGTCCCTTTAAACTTTAACTTCAGTAAAAGTGCAAAAAAATTGCCTTCAAATGTACTCAAGTATCCAAAGTACTAATTTATTATAACTATAATGTTCCTGTTATCATTTTTATCACAAGATTCTTCACTTAATCACCTCAGTTTCTGTGTAAAGACTTGAATGTGACTCTCAGCACACTGATCTATTAATAGAATGAGATTAATGACTCAAACACTGATTGATTTCTATTACAATCATCATGAACCCAAAACCTTCTTTTCAACTACTTAATAAAAACGTGTAAACGAGGTCACGTGTGTGGTGGTGAGTTCGAGTCTGGAGTTTCTTCATCATTTGTTCCTCTCTAAATGTTCTGCTTGATGTTGAACTGATGCTGAACTGTAGGTTGGTGATCAGTAGATTCACAAAGCGCCGATCAGAACACGTGTAAAACAGAGCGTGCGCTCGATCCTGATTGGTGACTCGCTGCGTGTTTCACCAGTTACGTTTTTATCCTCATTAATAAAAAGAAACGAGTGATTTCACTAAATGAAGTTGAGTAAAAAGTAAGAAATGTAGTGAAGTTACAATAAAAGTCTCCTCAAATGGAAATACTTCAGTAAAGTACAGATAAAAGCTACTTAATTACAGTAACAAGTTACATTTACTTCTTTACTGTTCACCACTGATGCCCGAGGGAGCCAGTGGTGAGAGTGAAAAGAGAAAACTCCCAGTGATGGTATGAGGATGAAATCTTGAGAGGAACCAAATTCAAAATGGAGTCTCATTCGACAGATTGGCGTCAGCGTTGGGTTCAGAGTGGAAACAAATGTAAGAACAGCAGCATCGAATGTAACAGTAAATGTATAAAAAAAGCATGTAAAATGTTTTCGTGTTCTCACAGGAATGAAACACCTGCTGTCTGTGTTAAACACCGAGTGATTTATTCACTACCTGGTTTTTAAAGGACTTTACCTGTGGGTTTTTTTTGTCTTTCTCAAGGAGAGATTTCCTGCAGCGTCTTTACGATAAACCTATTTCCATTCAAATGAACAAGCCGAGCGCTTTTGTGTTCCCGCTAATGTTCTGTCCATCGTACGTGAATTACTCCACGTTAATTAAACCTGACCACCCCTAACACACACACACACACACACACACACACATCTCCGGAATGCGTTTTCCTCCGTTCTTTCTCGATATGCATGAAGAGCAGTTATTGTGTAAATTTGTGGCGGCTCTGAAAGCTGGAGGTTGTCGATATCTAAACCCCACCGAGACGTGAGCGCTCGATCGTACGCCGCATAGCAAATTTTCCCTGCGCTCGACGTGACCGAGATGGTGGAGCGTTTTCATGCATACGGATGGATGAATCAAGAGTGCCGCGTTATAGCCCGCGCTAACGCCCAGAGACAACGCTAATTATATCGGAGAACATTGCGGTTTCCGCGCTAACTAACTCTGCTAACTCTGTCTGCATTTCATTAGCCGCATTCCATACGAAGCTAGGGAACGCAGCGGTTCGGTTCCACAGCACATTCACGTCACATCAGCAGCTCGGCTCTACGGTCTCGTTTTATTTCTAGCGCTAGCATGTGTTAGCGCTAGCATACCTGCAGAGCCACATGCTAATAGAGAACCCTTAATTAGCAATGAGGTCCTGCGGATCTCCTACATGTTATATAGTAATGAAAGCTGATTGATGTTTGAGTCATCAGTCAGACCTGCATTTATTACGGATACACGTGTTTATGTTGAAGCGTAGCTGCAGAGTCAGGATCATTCCGGATCTGATTTGATGCGACTTGTCCTTAAAACCGCGTTCCAAACAAATGACATGAAACTGAAGTGAAATCCAAGCTGGCAGGAGGCCGAGGCACGTTCTTGCCAACAATCTGCGGTTCTTTTGTCCTCTATTGTTGCTGATCCGTCTTTCATTACTGATTAGATCTCGTAATGCTTTAGTGGTTTTTACATGTGAGTAATATCTTTAAGTGCTGATTTAAGGATTTGGTTTCTGTGTCGTAGTATAACTTGTTCTTCATGCTGTCATTTTATATCCACGGATTTTTCTAGATAAATATATATTGAAGTATTTCTCTAGAATCTAGAATTAAAAAAAAGTGCACTGGATACATTTATTCATGTTTTGGCGCTCCATAGCAGAAGATCTTCCACTCCAACACATGCAAAGCAGATCTTCATGAAGCTGGAACAGGTTTAGGTCTCCTAGTTCAAGTGAAGGGAAAAATCATTACATCCGAAGACATCGATACAATTGTGTGGCTTTGTGGTAAAAGTTTCTGGAAAAATCACCTATGGGTGTAAACGTCAGTTGTCCCAATACTTTTGCCAAAACAGTGTAGAATCATTAGGGTTAATTTCTGTAATAAATCTCTTTTCTTTGGACTTTTTCTTAATGGACTGTACTGTGAACTCATCGGCCTTTAAGTCGCAGCCTCGGTGAACTGATGCGACCAGAACGGCCGTCTTTTCCCCAAAGGTGCGATCGAGAAATAATTACAACTCTACCGACGATAAACGGATTAAAAGTGTATTGACTGTACCGTCATGTTGCTGATGTGCATGAGGAGGAATAAAATAAACAGTTTTTTTTTCCGACAATTTCGTAACGTTGTAACAAAAAAAGAACGGAAAAAAACTGAATAAATAAATAAATAGGAAAAAAACCCACTTTGTGGCGGTTACGGTTGTGTGAAATGTAGCATGAGGTGCTTGATTGATCACGTAACCTCGTGCCTTGTCGTCATGGCAACCCTTATTCGCATCGCAATGGATGGGAATTATATATGTATATGTATATCTTCTATCTATGTATATATATATATATCATATTCACATTGAGACAACACACACACACACACACACACACACACACACACACACACACACACAGACTTTATCAAGTGTATTATATTTGTACACATTCTTTTCTTTTACTGAGCTCTATACATGCTACTGTGTGTGTGTGTGTGTGTGTGTGTGTGTGTGTGTGTGTGTGTGTGTGTGTGTGTGTGTGTGTGTGTTCTTGTTTTCCAGCTACCTCAGACAATATTCTCTATTCTGAAACAGAATTTTTCCCTTGTGTCCTGAACAATACTATAATCTTTCATTCTGTTTTTAATGTAATCACGTTTTCTCGGCTCTCAGACGTCTGTGGAACATCCCTCCATCTCCCCCTTCAGACAAAACAGACAAGTTTATAACCGTCGTTTGCTCTATATTTAGTTTGGTTACACACACATGGTACAACACTTCGCCTGCCTCAGATCGCTGTTTTATGTTACGTCTGCAGGTCATGGAGACTTCCTAGTGAGACAGAGTGAATGTAAGACAGAGTGACTGTGAGAAAGAGTGACTGTGAGACACAGTGACTGTAAGACAGAATGACGATGATACAGAGTGACGGTGAGACAGAGTGACGGTGAGACAGAGTGACTGTGAGACAGAATGACGATGATACAGAATGACGGTGAGACAGAGTGACGGTGAGACAGAGCGACTGTCTATCTGTCTGTCTCTTCTTCTTTCACTCTTCCTTTATCTGTCTGTCTTGCTCACTCTTTCCCTCTCCCTCCATTTATCTGTCTATCACTGTCTCTGTCTTTCTCTCTCTTTCTCTTTCTATCCTAGAACAATGCCCCCACCCTCCTTTTCCAAATGATGAATAATTCAATCATTTTTCTCCTTCAAAACATCTCCTGAGTGATTATCAGAATGCAATCAGAATTCCTGGAGTGTAACACTTAGTCAATGTTTCTCTCCTTTCAACCGTTTCAGGAATATTTGTTCTATCATTCCTCCCAAATTGGCACACAACTCTGTGTGAGTGTGAGTGTGTGTGTGTGTGTATGTATGTGTCTGTGTGTGTGTGTGTTTGTGTGTGTGTGTGTGTGTGTGTGTGTAGTAAGCCTGAGGCAACCTGAAGTAACCTGAGAAAAATTACTCTCTCTCTCTCTCTCTCTCTCTCTCTCTCTCTCTCTCTCTCTCTCTCTCTCTCTCTTTCTCTTTCTCATGTTGACATAATACAAATGTTGGAGTGTCTTTTTTTCTCTCTCTCTCACTTGTTCCATTTCTTCCTCTCTTTTCTCCATCTCTCTTCACAGGAATGAGACAGGCACATGCAGGAGCTCATTTTCTTCACGTCTCTAGGTTGCGTCTCAGTCTGAGAAAGTGCAACTGTCCTGGGAAAGACAGCTTTCGTCTCTCCTCTGTCAATCAAAGCCGTCTTCTGATCTGAGAATTAAATTAAGTCAGAACTGGAAGTCCTTCTTCACGTCTTAAACGTGGTGTCCTCAGATCTCAGAATCTTTCATTAATTCTCTTTGCTTCACGTTAAAAGAAAGCTCAGAAGACTCAGCGCAGGAGCGTTTCCTCAAACCCTCACAAATCCGGTGAAGTGTGAGCCAGGCCTGGTGGGCCCGGGGACGGCTGTGGGGAAGACCTCGCTTTTTTATTGTCAATGCGAGTGTGTGATCTATAATGAAGAAAGAGGAATGGTTCTGTGTGCTTTCCTGTTTGCCAATTACAGCAGTCTGTGAGTGTAAACACGGGGGAGGACGGTGTGAGACGGGCAGCCATTAAGAATTCCATTCAGCCTTCCATCCAGTCTAGATTTTATGAGGAGACCTGGAGATTCCTCTGGAAAACAGTGACTGGTAATTGTGTTTGGTAGACAGACAGGCAGACAGACAGATTGGCAGCTGAACTAGTGAACAGACAGACAGGTGGACAGTCAGACTGCAAGCCAATCATACAGGTGAACAGAGAGGTAGACAGACAGACAAATAGGCAAATGAGTGAAATGCCATACAGACTGACAGACAGAGACATACAGGTGAATGGACAGACAGACAGACAGACAGACATATAGAAAGACAGACAGACTGCTCCTCTAACAAACAGGTAAACAGACAGACCATACAGAAGGGTATCTAAAAAAATCTTTGTAATGTGACCAGTGTTTCCTGCTTTTCTATCAGAACTTCTGCACATTTGTTTTTTGCTGTTTATTTATAAACGAGGAGCGAGTGATGATCGGAGAAGCTCAGGGCCGTGAAGGTCGAGGTGTTACTGCTGAAGTGCAGAGGTGGGAAGTAACGGAGTACAAATACTTCGTTACTGTACTTCAGTAGATTTTTCTGGTATCAGTTTTTTACTCCACTATTTATTTTTCAGACAACTTTTTACTTTGACTCATTACATTTTTACACAAATATCTGTACTTTTTACTTCTTACATTTTCAAAACAGACTCGTTACTTTAGTTTTAATCCACTGATTTTTGATCCACTCTCTTTTCACTGCGCGCTGATTTCAGCCGAACAACCGATTTCCTGTGACTGCGCGTCTTTTTCCATCCGCTGAAATACATTCATTAGGTAACAACATGGACGTAAATCCCGGGGGGGACCGAAGGGGACATGCCCCCCCCCAAAAAAAATATCTAAAAAATATCGCACTCTCTATTGTAAAGAATATATCTATGTATACCTATATAATTGTGTAAGTAGAAAAAAAACAACGCAAAAATGCATTTAGAAACAGTTGAGTTCCCCCCCCCCCTCTCCTCACAGTGGTTTGACCCACTGCCTGCTTTCCCAGTTCATCTCACCTACACACACGAGTCAGGTGTGTGTTCATCTCACCTACACACACGAGTCAGGTGTGTGTTCATCTCACCTACACACACGAGTCAGGTGTGTGTTCATCTCACCTACACACACGAGTCAGGTGTGTGTTCATCTCATCTTCTCTACACACACGAGTCAGGTGTGTGTTCATCTCACCTGCTCTACACACACGAGTCAGGTGTGTGTTCATCTCACCTGCTCTACACACACGAGTCAGGTGTGTGTTCATCTCACCTGCTCTACACACACGAGTCAGGTGTGTGTTCATCTCATCTTCTCTACACACACGAGTCAGGTGTGTGTTCATCTCATCTTCTCTACACACACGAGTCAGGTGTGTGTTCATCTCACCTGCTCTACACACACGAGTCAGGTGTGTGTTCATCTCACCTACTCTACACACACGAGTCAGGCGTGTGTTCATCTCACCTGCTCTACACACACGAGTCAGGTGTGTGTTCATCTCATCTTCTCTACACACACGAGTCAGGTGTGTGTTCATCTCACCTGCTCTACACACATGAGTCAGGTGTGTGTTCATCTCATCTACTCTACACACACGAGTCAGGTGTGTGTTCATCTCATCTTCTCTACACACACGAGTCAGGTGTGTGTTCATCTCATCTGCTCTACACACACGAGTCAGGTTTGTGTTCATCTTACCTGCTCTACACACACGAGTCAGGTGTGTGTTCATCTCACCTGCTCTACACACACGAGTCAGGTGTGTGTTCATCTCATCTTCTCTACACACACGAGTCAGGTGTGTGTTCATCTCATCTGCTCTACACACACGAGTCAGGTTTGTGTTCATCTTACCTGCTCTACACACACGAGTCAGGTGTGTGTTCATCTCACCTGCTCTACACACACGAGTCAGGTGTGTGTTCATCTCATCTGCTCTACACACACGAGTCAGGTGTGTGTTCATCTCACCTGCTCTACACACACGAGTCAGGTGTGTGTTCATCTCACCTTCTCTACACACACGAGTCAGGCGTGTGTTCATCTCACCTGCTCTACACACACGAGTCAGGTGTGTGTTCATCTCACCTTCTCTACACACACGAGTCAGGCGTGTGTTCATCTCACCTTCTCTACACACACGAGTCAGGTGTGTGTTCATCTCACCTTCTCTACACACACGAGTCAGGCGTGTGTTCGTCTCACCTGCTCTACACACACGAGTCAGGCGTGTGTTCGTCTCACCTTCTCTACACACACGAGTCAGGTCTGTGTTCATCTCACCTTCTCTACACACACGAGTCAGGCGTGTGTTCGTCTCACCTGCTCTACACACACGAGTCAGGCGTGTGTTCGTCTCACCTTCTCTACACACACGAGTCAGGCGTGTGTTCATCTCACCTTCTCTACACACACGAGTCAGGTGTGTGTTCATCTCACCTTCTCTACACACACGAGTCAGGTGTGTGTTCGTCTCACCTGCTCTACACACACGAGTCAGGCGTGTGTTCATCTCACCTTCTCTACACACACGAGTCAGGTGTGCGTTCGTCTCACCTTCACTACACACACGAGTCAGGTGTGCGTTCATCTCATCTACTCTACACACACGAGTCAGGTGTGCGTTCATCTCATCTACTCTACACACACGAGTCAGGTGTGTGTTCATCTCACCTGCTCTACACACACGAGTCAGGTGTGCGTTCGTCTCACCTTCTCTACACACACGAGTCAGGTGTGTGTTCATCTCATCTACTCTACACACACGAGTCAGGTGTTTGTCTGTGACTCAATTAATGTTCAGCTCCATTAACTAGGGTATTTTATTCACTTTAAATAAAGCGATTCTCTTTAATGTAGTTGATGCAGACTCATTCATAAATTAGTTGCGGCAAAAATGCTGATTAGGGATGTAATTTTCCATGAATCTGCTATATTAGTGATTAAAATATGACTTATCCAGTGAACGTTAGCTTGTTTACAATAGCTTGTAGCATAGTGCACTGACACTAACACACCGAAGCCGTTTCCCATGCAGTGTTTTATTTGGAACGACTTGGTATAATGTTAACTTAACATTAATGGCCACAATTAGCATTTTGTTTATCTGTGCATTTACTAAATGAGCACTGTGCTACATCTGAACTGACCCCACTGTATTTTTATAATCAATTTCTATTCTGTTCTTAAGTGTCTAAATTAATTTTAAATAAAATGTTAAACTTTTTTTTAATTCCTTGTTTTGGTTTGTCATTGAACCTGAGAAAAACTTAAACTTAAAATAACCATAATGACGCAGTCTCCATGCTACAATAACAAAAGCAAAGTGTTTCACTGTGGGGACACTGTGTCTTTATCAGTACAATTTGACTGTATTATTTGTGTCCCCCTTCAAAAATTGCTCATGAGAAATTTTATATTTATTGTCCCCCCTACTGTTAAATGAAATTTACGCCCATCTATCTATCTATCTATCTATCTATCTATCTATCTATCTATCTATCTATCTATCTATCTATCTATCTATCTATCTATCTATCTATCTATCTATCTATCTATCTATCTATCTATCTAATATTAATATGATGTGAGGTCCAGTTAACAGCTAAAACAGGTAGAAGTAATAACTACTTTTTACTGAAGTACATGTCGGAGCCAAGACTTCTTTACTTTCACTTAAGTAAAAAGGTATAATCAGTACTTCAACTTTTACCCGAGTATTTTAAATCATGAGTATCTGTACTTCTACTTAAGTAATGGATGTGTGTACTTTTGCCACCTCTGCTGAAGTGAGATGTTGATGTGTGTGAAATAAGCTGCCTTATATCTAACAAAATCAAACATTTTGAAGTCTGGGTTCTTGCCCCGTCCTTCTTCTCTTCTGCAGCATGCTTGTGAAGCGAAACATTCCCGAATTGATCTCCTGCTTCCTCTGGGGTATGAGGAGGAAACGTGAATTCTTTCTGTTATCGAAGATCTGGAGGCCGGCACACGCATGTCTGCTGAGTGACCTAAAGCACTTTTATCTCCTGATGTTGATTTGATGTCACGCGAAGAAATTGAGACTGAGCGAACCTTCTCGTGGGCCTGAGGAGGAATTCCATCCCATCCTGCAATAACAACAGACGTCGAGACAAACCCAGAGCAACCATTTTACCTCTGGGTTGAAGAACGATAAGATCATCATGGATGCTGAAATCTGTTCTAATCAGATAAAGGAACCGTGTGACTCCTGACACCTCGTCGTGATGGAGTGATGGCATTATCCAGATCTGATGAAGTCGTGTTGGTGGGGTTTCAGGACGTCGTTGTGGGACTTGCAGGGGTCTGATCTGAGAGGGTTATTAGCATGTAGAAGTGCTAATGGAGCCTCCGGCTCTCTCGTGTCAGGTCGAACGCTTTTATCGTGGATTTCTGCTCAGCTTGTGGTGGATTTCGAAGCGAGGGATGGGTGAGGAGGTGGTGCAGGATGGATAATTGTTCCTGAGAGTCGTGTGATGAGAAACGAACCCAACCTTAAAACCTCATATCCCTTTAGTTACTAAACAAATGTGTGTAATTATCTCTAGGCTTTCTGAAGGAGTCGAGCGTGTGCATATATTACAATTCACATGTACTTCTATATCATCTCACACACACACACACACACACACACACACACACACACACACACTTCCTCCCTCGCTGATTTTCTCGAATTCTGATTGCAAATTGCCTTTAATTGGTGACTGAGACTGAATCAATGTGGAATGAGAAGAAACAATTCAGAGAATGAACTGAAAGAAGAAGTGCAGCGTGAAAGCACTGAGGGTGAAGGAGTGGAAACCAGGGGGGAACGGTGGAGGAACAAGGTGAAGAAAAAGCTATAAGAAAGAGAGAATAATGTTAAAGGTGTGCAAAGGCAATAAACAGTAAAATTAAAGGTGAAGGAAAGTGGAGGTGGAGGAGGAGGAGGAGGAGGGTGTGCAACTGAAGAAGGTGGAGTAGGTGTAGGAAGTGGAGGTGGAGAAGGTATAAAAAAAATGAAGGAGGTGGAGAAGATTTAGGGAAAAAGTGGAGTAGATTGAGGTGGACAAGGTGTAGGAAAAAAATGTAGAGAACGTGTAGGTAGATAAAGTGAAGGAAGAGATGCTGGAAGAAGTGTAAGGTGGAGAAGGTGGAGACGGTAGATACATGTTGGAGGAGATGGAGGTGGAGGTGGAGGAGATGGAGAAGGGAATGGATGAGGTGGAGGAGATGGAGAAGGAGGGGGAGGACACACACACACACCCACACACACACACACACACACACACACACACACACACACACACACACACACACACAGACACACACACACACACACACACACACACACACAGACACACACACATAGAAGTGGCATTTTGTTTCAGAAATTTCATGCAACTTTAAACGTCTGATCTGACCTTTAGAGTGGGAGAAGTAAAGACAAGAGTCATGTTCAACACACACACACACACACATACACACACACACACACACACACACACACACACACACACAGACACACACAGACACACACACACACACACACACACACACACACTAGAGTTCACAGCAGAGAAAAATAAAGACAACAAAAAGCCAAAAAATATGAGAGAAAAACAAAGTGTGGTTTATTGCAGCAAAAAGGTCGAGAAGCGAAAACAGCAACAAGATAATGTGACAGAAAAAATACTCCCTCTCTCTTTCTCTCCTTTTCTCTTTCCCTCTTCCACTCCCCTTTTCTTTCTCTCATTTTCTCTCTCCCTCTTCCACTCCCTTTTTCTCTCTCTCCTTCTCTCTCTCCCTCTTCCACTCCCTCTCTCTTTCTCTCCTTTTCTCTCTCCCTCTTCCACTCCCTCTCTCTTTCTCTCCTTTTCTCTCTCTCTCTCCCTCTCTCCTTCTCTCATTTTCTCTCTCCCTCTTCCACTCCCTCTCTCTTTCCCTCCTTTTCTCTCTCTCCCTCTCTCTTTCCCTCCCTCCCCTTCTCTTAGCTTCTTTCTCTCCCTCCCTCTTTCATGAACAGAAAAACAAAATTGATTTAGCAGCGTGAGGGAAAAAAAGAAAAAAAAAAGGAATGAGAAATGAGAAATGCGCTCTCAGGTCCCGGAGCTGTGAATGTGTAATCTCCTGCTCGTCCGGCGTCGAGGCTCCTGGGGGACAGAGTCGGGGCCAAAAAAGAAAAGAGCCACTTTTCCTCGTCTTATTACTATAAACAGGTTAATATTCCGATCCTCCATTTCCGAAGGCCCGAGAAACCGATTACGGATAAACGCCCGGGTCAATCGCATTAGCAGAGCGCGGAGGAGCCGAGGAGTGAGAGCGGAGCGCAGGAGATCGGCCCGGTCTCGGGGTGATATGGACTTGTAGGTGTAGGATGTGGTGAAGAAGGTAGAGAAGATGTAGGAAGAGTAGATAAGAGGTGGAGGAAGAAAATGCGGATGAATTGCAGGTGGATAAAGTGAAGGAAGAGATGGAAGAAGTGTAGGTGTAGGATATGTAGGTAGAGAAGATGGAGAAGATAGATAAATGTGGAGGTGATGGAGAAGGAGGAGATGAATGAGATGAATAAGAAAAGGTGGAGGAGGTGGAGAGATGGAGGTATAGAAGGTGTTGGTGGAGAAGATGGAGTTAGTAATGGAGAAGGAGGGGGAGGTGGGGGAGATGGAGGAAGTGGAGGTGTAGAATGTCTAGGTGGAAAAGATGGAGAAAGTAGATAAATGTGAAGTGATGGAGAATGAGAACTGGAACAGGGTTTGTGTCTCCTGCATGTCTCTGGCGTGTCTCAGGAGTGACTCAGTAATAAAAGCCCCCGTTGCCCCCGTGTGTGGTGGAGGAGGTGCAGGAGGAAGTCAGAGACGCTTTACTGCAGCTAATTAACCAGCAACAAATCTTAAAAGAACAAAAAAATGGAAAAGCTGCTCAGGTTTATTCATTTAATTGGGCAGCCTTATAGTGAAGGTGTTGGAGGAAGTGAGGAAATCTTACACACACACACGCACACACACACACACACACACACACACACACGCACGCACGCACACACACACACACACACACACACACACACACACACACACACACACACACACACACACACACACACACACACACACACCCTCCCTGAACCTCATTTCAGGCTGATGAGATTAACATTTACACATGTGTGTGTTAATCCTAATGAGAGGCGTCTGATGTGCTGATTCTCAGCGTGACTTGATTAGACTGATGCAGTGCCATTAGTGGAATCACCATCTGTTCACTTCACACAGCACCACCCCCGTGATGCCCCCTAAAGCTTCATGTTTGTGCTCGAGCCACGTGTGGGACATGACCACCATGTCGCCACCCTCACGTCACCACCACGTCACCCTCATGTCACCACCACATCACCCTCACGTCACCACCACGTCACCCTCATGTCACCACCACATCACCCTCACGTCACCACCACGTCACCCTCATGTCAACACCACGTCACCCTCACGTCACCACCACGTCACCCTCACGTCAACACCACGTCACCCTTACTTTACCACCACGTCACCCTCACGTCACCACCACGTCACCACCACATCACCCTCACGTCACCACCATGTCACCCTCACGTCAACACCACGTCACCCTC
>NC_139584.1:29309474-29316974 GCF_946808225.1 Silurus aristotelis | reverse complement strand
CACGATAATAACGTCTCTGCTTTCGCAGCTCGAATCAGAGCAAATGGATTGTAAGGCTAATTTACAGTAGGAATGTGTAATGATCCTCTCTGGGGTTCTGAATGCAGCCACAGTGATCTGCTTCCTGCCAAAACGCCAAACCTCCTAACGTTAATTACACCCCGGATAAATGGATCCGTTTTCTGCTACAAATCTCCAAAGATGGCAGCAGGTGCTCTGGATTTCAATCTGAAATATTTGGTTGTAGCAGGAGGCAATTATTTGCTGAAGTGCTGGACAGCAGCACAATTCATTAGTGTCTGCGGCCAACAGTGAAACATGGTGGTGGAGGTTTCTTACAAGTTCAGGGCTGCATTGCTGCAAATGGAGTTGGAGATGTGGTAAGGATTAATTGTTTTCTAGGATTACATGAAGATACATAAGGATTCGAGGAACCAACATCCACGGAAGATCCGTGGGTCGTCACACAGATGTATTCTGCTTCTCAGAAATGATTGATCGTATCAATATTTTACGCACGGAACATCTCATAATGCTGTTTTTTTGATGCTCGCTGCATTTGTACCATGGTGCGTTTCCTAGAAATACGCTGACTCGGCATCTGCGGTCTGCTAACGAGTAAAAAAAAAACAAACAATGCAATTTCCCTTTATAGAACAAAAGCTGCCCTTTGTAACATAATGAAGTTAAGGAGAGAGCGGAAAAGGAGGAACGAACAAAAACCGATGGGATATGTCGATGTGACATTTTTCAATAAATGGAGAAGCTGATCTTCAAGCCATGAGAGAATGAGAGCGAAAAAAGATAGGGAAAGAGAGATGGAGAGAGAGAGCTGGAGAAAGAGAGATGTTGAACGTAGATGTGGAATATTTCCCTATGTAGGGCGAGGTGCAGCAGGAATTGAAATCCCACTTTCGCCTGGTTTTCGGTGTGACACACAAACCCGCGGAGGCTGCCATGACAACGCCCCGAGCAGGAGCTGAAAGTGGATGAGATGCGAGGCGATGAGATGCGAGGCAGAGGAGAGTCGAGTGCTCTAAAACCGCCATGAAGCCGAGGTGAGATCTCGGCCAAGGAGGTCAAGTGGAGCTGGATCGGTCCTAAATTACGCTGATGTTCCAGATAAGAGAGCGAAATACGGATTACCAATAAATAGATACTGTAGAAGAAGAAAATGGATAATGAGAAGACCGGTATGATTAACCTGATGTTTTAGAGCGTTCATGCAGTAAAAAGTCATTTTATGAAGACGACCTGAAGTTCTCGTTATCTTCAAGGAGGTGGGAGCTTACTGGTTAAAGCAATGAACTTTGGATCAGAAGGTCGTTAATTTAAATTTCAGCCACACTAATTAAGGGCCCCTGAGCAAGGCCCTTAACCCCTTAACTGCTCAGTAGTGAGTTGCTCTGGATAAGGGCATCTGCCAAATATAGTATAGGAGGAGGTGGTAGCTTAGTAGTAAAGGTTTGGACTTTGCATCCAAAAGTCATGAGTTAAAATCCAACCACACCAAGCTGCTATTCGTGGGCCCCAGAGGAAGGCCCTTAACCCCACAACCGCTCAGTTGTATGAATGAGACAAATTGCTCTGGATAAGGGCATCTGGCAAATGTAAATCTAAACAAAATTTAAGAAAATAAATAAAAAATCACACTTGTTCCTGAATCTCTTTCTGCTCCAAATCCAAAAGATGGAGTTGAAACCTGAAAGTACTCTGAAAGACATGTTTCGTTCGAACATCTCAACAAGTCTGAATACTCATACGGTTTTGTTTTTCGCCATTAACTCGCACCATTACGTTAGAATAAAACCACACTTTCATGTCTGCTTTCATTCCCAAACCTAATTGGGTCCTGAATCAGTGCAGTAACCCGCTGAAACATTTAGAAACTCGCGCTACATTAAAAAGCACTCGTGTAATCAGGGCACACGTCTGAATCACAAACGTGAGCCCTGTTCTAATACCCCGGGGCTGAGACCCATCGCAGGCCAGGCGGGGTGTGTATCAACACGCTGCTGAGACTTTCGTGTAAACGTGTCGACTGAAATGTGTGCAGCGAGACTTCAATCTGAACCTAATGAGAATGTGAAACATGCTTCAGGTTAAATCAGTGTTTATTTCACCTCGCAGTGTGGTTCTGCTTTTAACTGCCTCCGCTACACTGAGAGGGGGTAAATATGTGTTTGCTATAATTGTGTAGATGTAAAGTCTTATCAGATGAGCGGACCACCAGCATGTGAAACACGTCATAGGCGCTTATTCTTTCCTTTCTGTAGTGAACAACTGGATTAATAATCAGCACCATGTTATGAATGTCCATAAGCAGAGCGATCTGAGGTGATGGAAAGCATAAGGGCTGAACAACGGTACGAGTTTTTCATGAGGAAGTCACAAGACGCAGACATGCCTCACAACGTGACAATCAGAGTCTAGCACCAATATTTTGGCAGCGCTGACAGTCTGCTCCTAAAGTAACTCCACACTGAGGCCTCACCGCACCTCCATCAGTACCTGACTTTACGAATCTCTACAAAATCTAGTGGAACATCTTCCCAGAAGAGTGGAGCTTATTATAACAAGAAATGGAGACTCAATGTGGAATGAGATGTTTAAAAAGAAACACATACTGATCATAAGGTCAGGTGTCCACAAGTCTTCTCATGGGGCTACAAATTGCCATGGACAGTTGAGAACCTCAGCAATGATGGACGTGTCTCCAGATAATGAGGAGGTTCCCTTTCAAGCCTGTTTCCTCTCCAGGTTTCATCCTCATATTGTCTCAGGTGTTTATTTTCCTCACAACCATCACCTCTGTCTCACTTATTAGTGGTACATTTATAGGGATCATTTTTTAAGATATTAAAGTTGATATTTATAATCTATTTATTTCTATGAAGCAGCTTCGGGAAAATGTTCATTGTTAAAAATAGAAATAAAAATCGATTCTGTTTAAAAATATGTCATTGTTCTGGCTGTGGACTTGTGTAATCGTCACTTGTTATGTTTCTTAGCAACCGGAGGCATAGTGCACATTATTCCTCATAATAATAAATGAAAAAATGATTTATTTACTCCAGACTGTGTATTACAGTAATATAATCACTGGTTTTTACTCAGCTTCATGCCGCACCATAAGCGCTCACTTACTCATAATACAATCAACTTTAACACACACTCTCTGCTGGCTTATAGCTTCACGTGGATCTCTTGAAAGCCTCTGATGTTCTTACAAATGATCAGGTGTAGAAGTTCTCCTGAGCTTCAGAGAAAAAATCACTGGAATTAAAGATCTGAAATCGGACCTGATCATGTCTTTAACAGGTCATGACCCTTCATACTGATGAGCATTAGGTAGATGCTCCACCTGAGAAGAACTGAGCTGTGAAACAGTTGCTACTGGATTGCGAAGATGTTCTGGAAAAAAACATTTATAGATACGACACTGTTATTTATTGTTATTTATACAGTCAGAGGTGGAAAAGTAACAAACTACATTTACTCACGTTACTGTAATTGAGTATTTTTTCCGGGTCATTTTTTAAATCTGTAATTTTACTTGAGTATGTTTTGTTTAAAATCTTGTACTCGACTACATTTTATCATATCTGAGTATAAATAAATAAAAAATAGGTAGAAATAATGCAATGGGGAATACAATTGTGCCCCAGAAACTACTGCACTAATTGATTGATTTGATTGATTGATTGATTGATTGATTGATTGATTGATTGATTGATTGATTGATTGATGGCTAAATGAAAGTTGTTCGATGCGTGCGCTCGCTGTCTGAATCCCAAATTTGCATTCGCAAGGTTTTTTTAACTCACATTTGACTCGTCATGTACTGTAATGCTTACTATTTTTTTTATTATTCCACTTGAATTTGTTAATGTGTTTGTTTAATTAAAAACAACTCTTTTTTAAGTTTTATATCCCCTTGAATTACACTAAAACCCCCTACGCCCCTGTGGTAAATTTCACTCTGAGAAAAATTTGAATTTATACTTTTTACTTTTACCTAATTCGATTGTTAGACCCGTAACTTTACTTGTACTAAAACATAATTTCATTAAAATAAGAGTAACTTTTACTGTAGAGTCGAATATTTCATTACTCTTTTCCACCTCTGTATTCAGGACACTTGCAACAGGTTCAGCAAATTATTAACACGAGTTAATGATCATGGAGTTGCTATGGAGGTTGGAGGACCCTGTGCTTTGTGCGTTAATAACAGAAGCCCCTGAACAGTCGGCTGTTTTATGCAGAAGCTTTGAGACGACATAATATTTTTAAACCTTAAAAATGTAGATGCGAAGTGAATAAGGTGACCTTTTATTGCAGAATAAACCCTGGAAATGTAGCCTAGCGATGGTTTGAGAATCTCAAATTATTTTTCTTGAAAAGATACAAAGTGCTTCATTTATTGTGACGTGTCAAGCAGGATGAACATGCACAACCATAACTATACACAGAATAGATCTGGTTGTTCATGTTACTTTCATGTTCATTTTTGTTGTTTTATGGCGCACTACACGTTGTTTCACTGTGTACTGTACTGTATATGATGTGACTTGCCTTAAATTAGATTCCTTCATTGATCTTCTTTCATCACTCAAACCATGAGGTAACTTTCTGTACTTTCATTTATTTCTCCAGTCTGCATCCTCCTCAAGCTTAGATATTTTTGACTTCTCATAGCAAACTAGCGGCACGTTTAAAACCACGAGCGGAAGGTCATTGCATCTCAGGCTTCAAAACCTTGATAGGGTTCTGAGAGTCTTGGCAGGGGGATCCGATAACAAGGAGATGTTGGCTTGGAGAGTGGACGCGGCCCTTGTGTTCTGCAGTCTGCCCGCTAATTAAGCTGTAAGCTCTGATCGGGCCGAGATCCAGCGCACGTCCCGGGCATTAAAAATACTGCAGGAAATATTTTGACCTCCCAACTCGGGGATGGTGCCAGCGTGTTATCGGTTTACGTGAGAAGAATGGAGACTGAGCTCCGCTCCAAGAGCGAGTCGTTAGCCTTAAAAGTAATGTTTCTATTCCCCTTTCCGTCTGCGAACAGATGTTTGAGAATGAAACATCTGTCCGGGATATGTAAATCCTCCTCTGTGCATGGAGTCAGAAACATCAAACAGAAGCACTACGTTTTTTTTTCTTTTATTTCTTTCAACAAACGAATGATGTAAAATCACGCTGAAGAGCCAGAAGATAATGACTCCTCATACAAGGCTCGTGGAACAAAATCCTATTTGTTCCTGCAAACAATGAAATCTTAATCTTCTCCCACCTGATACGCACTAATTAAATGGACTTGGTATTAATGAATCGAAGCTGCGCTCATCTCGCCGTCCTGTAATAACTGATTATGGATTTAAAGTAGTATTACTCGTCTGTGAGCTGCCAGGAAATCTATTAAAACAGGATTACGGGGCTAGGTCATTCACAAGTTCATACTCGGGATGGATAGAGACTCTTTCACACTCGCTTTATTCGGGTTTATCCGTGATTCGAGGTCAGCGCTGATAACCAGGGCAGATGCTTTCATCCAGGAGAAGTTCATTATCATAAATCCGAAGGATGGGAAGAGGTTATTAAAACGCTGAGAGTTCAAACTAAATGAGTGACCCAGAAAGCTTTCGTAAACGGTGACTTGTTCCAGCTCATTGACTGTATTTAGAGTATAAACGAGTATGTTTAGGAGAGGGGTTTAAACAGAGTTCTGTATACTGTATTTGTGTGTTTATACTGTACATATTTTAAGGAGTAAGGAGTCAATCAATCGGGGGGGGGGGGGGGGTAGGCTAAGGGGTGTTGGGTTGGGTCTTTAAATAAAGGAAATTGGAAATCCATTGAAGCAGGTGGGACTGGTTAAGAATGTCTTTGAGAGCCAATAGGATTGTTTGGGATTCCTTTCGTAATGGGTGTTTATTGGTTCTAAGTTTCTGCAGAAACTGAGAAAATTGGCCATACATTTGAAAGTTGATGTTATTGGTCAATAATCGTTTGCAGGAGGTGAGTTTGATTAAGAGGTTCTGTGGGAGCAGGAGGAATTGGTAATATTTCTTTTATAAGTCTTTTGGATTGGTCAAGAATTCTTTGTTAGTGACTGTCGATTGGTTGAGAGTTTCTGCAGGAAAGGACATAATTGGCCATACATTTGGAAGTCAAGAGAATGGGTCAATATTGTTTGCAAGAGCGAGTGGGTTGGAAGGTGAGTTTGATTAAGAGGGTCTGGTTGAGGAGGAGAAATTGGTCAGGACTGTCCGTGAGAGCAGAGGAAGAAGTGGCGTTGGTCAAAGTTTCTTTGTGAGTAAATCAATATTCCTATTGGAGTTTGTGGGGTTGGTCAACAGTTTTGTAAAAGTTCTGTTGGGACTTTTAAGTGTGAATAAGAGAAGCAGAAATGAGTGTAAATTTTTTTGACAGAGTGAGGGATTAATTTACGATTTGGGGACTGGTCAGGATGGGAGTGAATGGGATTAGTTATGAGTGTATACAAGTGCCGGAGGAATTAGTCAGGAGCAAGCAGGAATGGTATATAAAAACAGTCTTGCTCAAAGCTCTGATGCCAATCAGAGTGTCTAAAATTGGATTTCACCGTGTATCATGAGTGAATCATTAGCAATAAAATAGTTTAACAGCAGGCATACGTATGCAAATGAGAGATATGTAAATCATGAGCTCTAAGAATTCTGACCACACACTCCTGAATCACAGCCTCACAATCACAGAAACAGAAATCATTTCTTTCACAGAATACTGCAGGCCTACCTGGAATACAGCGGCGCAAAAAAAACCAAACGTAGCGGCTAACTGGCACTGCAAGACCGTTAATGAGAACTGGGTCTGTGTCCTGAGGGAAACTGGAACAGGAAGAACTGGAGGTGATTTCATGAATTATTAATGAACGTGGGATTCAACATATTATGCAGGTAAATATCCTAAAACGAGAACAATTCATCCACAGCCCAATAAGTGGTCATTACATTGCTTCCTTAGACATACACATCTCGCTAATTTGACATAAATTGACAAAAATATGGCTGCACCTGACTTTTTCAGCCATATGTCGTTTTCCACCCAACAATTGCAGGTAAACCATTGTATAGAATGTCTACAACGATAGCATTCATTTTCTCATTTACTTGAACTAGGAGACCCAAAACTGAAGATACCAGAAGATGCTTTACTTCTGATGATTGCAAAGCACTGGTACTGGAAACTCCTTCAATAATTGAAGATTTTTTTTCATCAGTGATGAACAGTGATGTGAAGCATTTTCTGGCATCTTTAGGTCAGAGTAGTTTACGCTTCACACCATGCTGTGTTTTCATTAAGAACCCAGATATGAGTGATGGAAAAGGCCACCGTTAAAATGCTCAATTCTCTGCATTAAGGTGAGGCTACACACACTCGATAATTATTCATGAATTTCCCCAACTCAGGAACATTTCTCGGTAGAGACCATAGAGAACCAGGAAGAAGAAAAAGAGCAGG
>NC_139584.1:29289474-29299474 GCF_946808225.1 Silurus aristotelis | reverse complement strand
AGGCTGGTGGAAGTTGTAGAAGACTGGAAGAGGCTAGTGGCTGCTAGATCCAGTTAGATGCTGGTAAAGACAGAAGAAGACAAAAGGACAGTTGAGGAGGCTGGTGGAAGCTGAAAGAGGCTCATGGAAGCTGGTGGAGAATGGAGTAGCCTGAAGAAAGCTGGTAGAGAATGGTGTGCACTGGCAGAGACTAGAGGCAGCTGAGATCAGTCTAATTTTTAAGAATAGAAAAATGGTTTTGATTTATTTGATGTATTTGATTTATCTTCAAATGCAATCTTCTAAGAGTAAAATATTTCGCTGAGGTCCATCAGAGTTTGAAGGAGCAATATGTTTTTATGAAAATAAACCCATGTACACAGTGTATCGGATGTTGATGTTGCAGGATCAGACCTCAGTCTCGGACATGTTTTCTGTTCTCTAAGTACTGTGTAATAACGTGCACTTGATCGACCGGAATTCCGAGCGAAATGCCGTGATTCACACGTCCTGTCAGAAACGGATGACTGTGTCCTCGGAGTGAAGCGTTCAATAGATCTGATTCGCTCGTTACATATTGCTGCATTGCGCACCGTACGCAAGTCCGAGTTCCACGACGCGGCTACGCTCAGATCAAATCCGCTCAGATGTTCACGTGTACAGCGACACGAAACGGAATAACAACAAGCGTGTCTCCAGAGATTTCCTTTTCAAAGGCGTAATTTTAGAAAGTGCGTGTGCGGGTGCTTGTGTGTGTGTGTGTGTGTGTGTGTGTGTGTGTGTGTGTGTGTGTGTGTGTGTGTGTGTGTGTGTGTGTGTGTGTGATGTTCAGGCGATAATTATGTTGTACATGAAAAGATCTGAATCATTACACTACTGACCATGAGGGCTTTGCAGATCATACGCCCACACACACTCTAACACACTCTAACACACACACTCTGAAACACAGACACTGAAACACACACACCTGGCAGAGCTTCTTAAAAAAACCACAGGCCGAGGACTATCTTCATCTCTCAGCTGTGAGGCTGGCAATATCATAAGGAGGATTTGGATGGCAGTCAAACTCACACACATTGAAACACACTCTGAAATACACACACACACACACACACACACACACACACACACACACACACACACACACACACACACACACAGATAAAGAGATATGTCATTAAAATAATTGCTTTGATTTGGGTCAGGAAATTATTTCCAGACGAGTTGATTAACCTAAATAAAGACGAATCCTGAGGCGTTCCTGCGTCTCATCACATTTCTGTTTAAAAATAATAATACAATAAAGAATCGCAAGTGATTTTCACGCTAAAAGTGGGTTAAAGAGAAAACGACTTCACTTAGAGACGCATATTAGCGTTCTAGAAGCTCTATTATTTTGCTTCTTACAGTCTTTATTAAATCATTTACAAAGAAAACGTGAGAAAAATGTAAGCGTGAGCTCGGTGGAGCTGCGTGTTCATCACACTCCTGAGGACTTCGTGGTTTTAATGATCACGAAGGGGTCGAATCCTTGAATCTGATTGGTCCTTAAAAGAAATGTAGTATTCGCACAAAACCACCCGCCGGACATCTAGAAAATCACACACTTCAGAGTTTAAGGCATTGGACTTTGGATCAGAAGGTAGTGAGTTTAAATACCAGCCACACCAAGCTGTCACTCTGGGGCCCCTGAGCAAGGCCCCCAACCCCATAGCTCCTCAGTTGTATAAATAAGATAAATATTAATCACTAATGTAAATGTCATCGTATACCAATCCCAGATTTCTTCCCCTGATTATTTTCGAATATAACAAGTGACCAGTCGTGTTTTAATCCTTATTGAATTACAATAATCGATCAAATATCGATCTACACTTAGCCAGCAGCTACTGCACCATCTACGGTAATAAAATAGTAATAACTTTGATGTGCTGATGTGCAAAACAACAGAAGAGATGTTCTCTTTTCTATTTAAAAGTAATAAGAAGTTAATATGATCCACATCACCAGCTTTAAGATCCATGCAGTTGGATGATTTGTGCTTTTTTTGAACATCACATCCACATTCTTATAATAAGCTCCTCTCTTCTGAGATGTTTCACAAAACTTTGTGGAGATGTGTGTAAATTCACAGTGGTGTTAGTAAAGTCAGATACTGATGTAGGTGAGAAGGTGAGGAGGTTCCTGGGGTGCAGTCAGAGTTTCCATTCATTCATGTTCAATAGGATTGGAGCTCTACAGCAGGAGATCTTCCACTCCAACCCCATGTAAAGCAGATCTTAATGGAGGTGTTCTGGGTTTGTGCACAGGGGCATTATCATGTTGGAACAGGTTTTGGTCTCTTAGTTCAAGTAAAGGAAAAATGTCATGCTCCAGCATTCAAAGACAAGTTTGTGTCTCCATATTTGTGGTTGTAGCAGAACCACAGACTGTATGGGTGTAAAAGATGGGTGTCCTAATACTTTTGATCGAATAACTTGTTACTGGATAAGCTGCATTATGTCACAATATGTATTAAAACAATGTAGCTAAGCGAGTAGCATCACTGAGTGTACTCCAGAACATATCTGATATCGTATATAAACCTTCATTCCGAGTTCTGATTTTCTGTATCCTTTCATTCACGCTTGCTACTACTGGATACTAGCTGACTATCCTCTTTTCCTTTATAGGAGTTGACAAATCGGCTTGACCTCTCGTCCGGACGTCGTCTCTGATGTTTTCTAAATGTTCTCGCTCGCTGTGATTGCTACACCGCTCGTTATGCTAATGGACTCGCGTTCTAATTGATGACATCCTCATTTGCATTGTGTGTTAATTACCCGAGTCACTTAGCCGCATCTGCAAACTCTAATTAAGGACCGGCTGGATGTTTTTTCCCCCCAGGATGAAGATGAAGAAGCGAGGTTTCCAGGCTATGCCGAGGAAACGAATAAAGCGGTAATAAAGCGGCCAAACGGTAACGAGAATGACCGCTGAGTGAAGCAGAGCAGGAGAGGGGGAACAAAAACCCTGAACAATGAATTAAACAGATGTGGAGTTCCTCAGCGATGTATGGGGAAAAAATCCCAGAGTGAAGAACCAAGCACAAGTTTTATGCAAACACTTTTCAAACCATGGCGCAAAAAAATTTAAGGATTCGTTAAAGAAAACAAGTTGACGGTCTAAAATGTCTTGTAGAGGTCAGAGGTCTTCAGAAGAAACATCAATGCTCATATTCACCAAAAAGAGGCCAACATTCCTCTCCCAAAACTCCAGAAACTGGTTTTCTCAGTTCTCAGAAGTTTACAGACTGTTGTTAAAACAAGAGGTGATGCTACACAGTGGTAAACATTGGCTTGGCCCAACTTATTTTGGAATTAGGGATTTACAACAACAAGCGAACTATGAGTATCAGTTTCACTTGGAATTCAGACTCAATATATATAGAAATATGAATATTTACGAGATAATTGCAGTCTGTTTTTATGTGCATTTTGCACAATGTCTAAACAAACCAAAAAGTAAAGAATTATTGCCTGTGGGTTGTGTGGAGCCCAGAAGACCCCTATAAAACTCTTTAAATTGTTCGAATGGTTATGAAATGTCACGCAAGCTAAACACTCATGGCACATCTGCAGCTCTACAGCTCTGTCCCTCGGCTCAGTTGAGCAGCTCAGAAAGCAACGTTCATATTAATCCAGATAGATCTGAAAAACTGAGTTTTTCACTTGAATGTCGACACTGAAATGTCTGAAACACTCACATCGCTGCACTACACATGCGCAAAACGAGAGTTTTTTGCATCAGCCGCTTATTTGCTTCGCCACCTTTGATAAAAGTAAATCTGAAAGCAATACAATGCTTTTAAACTGGACATCAGGCACAACAAGTGCAGCACAACATCATCCACCATTTTGTTTTTGTTTTAAAAGGTCACATGACTGCCTCACGTCATTGCAAACCCATTACTGATCTTTGAATATCTCTGTTTTCTCAGTACACATTTCATAGTTTACTGGATTATTGTGGATGTACCCTTAGATCCAGCAAACAACAGAGCAACATAAAAACCCTCACAGTGTGTTTGTTTCATTTCCTGATGTGAGTTTGATCGGGTCCCGCATTTGGTTTTGGCGAGAAGGGGAACTAAACCGTGTACTTCATACTGGCTCATGTTATTTCTATCAACTCTGAGCTGTGAGATTCCCATCAGTCTTACCTCAGAGTGAATATTTCCACAGGTGAGTACGGAGAAGCTGCGACGTAAGCTGATACGCTTTCCCTCGGCCGGACTGGCGCTGACGGCACGAGCACTGCAAAATTTCCGTCCACTCTCTGTTCGGATAATTCCGGAACAGTGGGAGTCCTAAACAATCTTACTATTCCGATCCTCTTCATCGGAGTGGACGTGGTAGATCTGAACGAGTCTTCCTGGCTTGCAGGTTGGCCAGGATTCCTGAACCCTGTGTCTTTTCCGAGGCACTGGCCGTTTTGTGCTGAGCGTAGAGAGTAATAAAGTGCCACTGGGTTTCCCTCAGGAGGATCCGGGATTTTTTGTCGGCCGGGAATAACGGTGGGTGGAGCGAACCACGACGTGGGAGGCTCCAGCTCGGCGACGCAGACTCCCTGCTCCCCCTGCAGACGGCAGTTCCCGCGTACCTCCTGCGTTTCGTGGAACGCGAACATGCGTACACAGGGCAGTTTGTCCACCACACTGTAGTCGTCCCAGTCCCTTCCCGAGATATAGAATAGCACCTGAATTCTGGGCTTGTCCATGTGGATCTTCTCTTTTAGGACGAAAGTCTGGACCTTCCAGTTGAAGGTGAAAAGACTTGGGGAAGAGATGAAAGTACCTGGAGGCTGGAGGAGCTCCGGAGGAACCGGCTGCTCGACAAAGAGCGTGCCATAGCTGGCCCTCACAGTCGGAGATTTCCTGGCCTGGTGAATGAAGAAGGGTTCGGTCCTTGAGAGGAAGCTAGAGTTACGCATGAAGTCCTGCGTGGCCTCCTTCAGCAGGAACGACGACTCGGAGTTGAGAAGCTGGTAGTTGACAGGCAGGTAGGTGGGCGAGGAGGAGTAACGAGGGAGCGTCTCTGGGATTCGGCTCTCTGTAACTGACACAGAACAGAGACGTGAAGGTCAGAGGTCATGTAGTATTATGTAGAAACCTAAAGCAACAATGGATAATGGTTACCATGATAACATCGGTTACCATGACAATGATGTTTGATATAATGGGAAATAGCAACTCAATGGTTAAAATGTTGGACTTCTGATCAGAAGATATTGAGTTCAAATCCCACCACCACAAAGCTGCCACTGCTGGGCTCTTGAGCAAGGCCCTTAACAATCATCTGTCCAGTTGTATGAATGAGACAATTGTCACTCTGAATAAGTATCTTTTTGTGGTCACAATACGGCTGACTACAATCACTTCAAATGACTGTGATACCATGATATAGCTCTTCTGTCAGTCACATCTCCTTGGTTGACTGTAGGACTCGAGTATGATCTCGGTATTGACTTGGACTCGACTCCAGTGTATAGGGCTTTTATACAAAAAGTCTAGACGACGGCTCGATCCCTGCCGCAGTGCACAAACAAACTACGAGTTTGTCCTCAATAACGATTAGCTGATTTCTAACTTGGCCCCACCCCCTTTAAGACTCAATTCTCGCTACTCCTGGTCTTGGATTTGATAATTGAGGTCTGGAATGGAGTCTGACTAAAATAAATACAATTTGAAACATTTAAAGCAATATTTAGAGACCTGGAAGAAACAATGTCATTGAGAAAATGAAGATTTTACCATTAATACACATTTTTAAAACCACTTTATAGTGCATTAATACGTCTTATGCTTTGACACCTCGTTATACTTCATCTTCAGGAGTGGGATTGTAATGTTTTTTCAGAAAATTATTTCCACCCATTAAACTCATTAAACCCATTTAAACGTGAACACAGCAGAAGCAGGAGCCAGACAACGCTGATGAAATGAGTATTTTGGAAATATTTGGTTGATGCATCTGATGATCTGTGATGGAGTAAATCCAGCAGATGCTTCAGAGGCAGGGATGCGACTCGGGGAAAAAACATGGATTTTATTTTCAAAATTTTTTTGCATTTCTTTGTTTTTTTTACTGCCAATTAGAAACAAACAAAAAAAAAGTGACTGACTGTAACAATATTATATTACTGAACCTAGAACCTGCTTCTTTTTCACATTTAGTCCCCATTTGCTCTTATAATAAGCTTCACTCTTATGGGAAGATGTTTCACTAGATTTTGTGGAGATTTGTGGAGATTCATTTATCCACAAGTGTGTTAGTAAAGTCAGGTAATGGTGTTGGTGAGAAGTTTAGGAGGACTGGAGTAAAGTCAGCGTTTACATTCATTCACGTTTAATACGGTTGAGGTTGGATTTCTAGAGCAGGAGATCTTTCAATCCAACCCATGTAAAGCAAATCTTCATTAAGATCTTCTATCTTTGTGCACAGGCTCATTGTTATGCTGGACCAGGTTTGGGTCTTCTAGTTAAAGTAAAGGGAAAATTTAATGCTCCTGCATCCAGTGGCCTCCAATACTATTGTGTGCCTCAAAGTTTGCTGTAACGGTTCAGCGGAGGACCACATAAAGATTGAAACGTCAGGTGTCCCGATACTTTTTATTCGAGGGGGGGGGGATTAGCATTAGCGCTTTAGCTCTGATGCCTGCGGTTGCCATGGAAGCCGTTTATTGAGTGTAATCGTCCCTGCTGAAAGCGATCGTACCCTCTGGATCACAGCCGATCCCACACACATCGATCTTATGTCAATCTCACGCTGCTGAGGAGACCGATGAGTGCAGCAGTCTCCTCACACACACACACACACACACACACACACACACACACACACACACACACACACAGTTGTTTTGAGAAGAAAAAAAATGCCTTTACTGAAGTATAGGGTAAACCCTTTATAAAGATTTGAACATTTCTCTCGTACAGAACGGAATGTCACGTCTGTGTAAATATATCGACGTGAATCACGTGACGTGAAACGTGCGGGTTTTATACAGCCATGGTGGAGTGTGGCATCGATATTTGGGGTTTATGTGTATATTTTATAATATATAAATTTAATTAAAATGTATATATACAATTGTCTAATGAAATTTAAATTTGAAAATAATCCAAAAAATTGACAATTAAAAATTAATGTAAAATATTAAAATCAATAATGAACTAATTAGAAAGTGAAGATCGGGATTTAATTCCCGGCTGTAATTTACGGCCACATCGACTCGTTTGTACGTCACTTAACTGCTAAATGCAACGAAAATGCAATGAAAAATCGATTGAATATAATGAGATCGACGGTCTGTCATCATCTGCGTCGCATCACACCGGATATGTGCTAATGTGCTAATACGCTAATGTGCTAATACGCTAATGTGCTAATACGCTAATGTGTGCTCTCTTGTTTTGAAAGAGTTTTTTTTTTATCTCATAAATCCGAAGTGTTTTTTTCTTCCATGTAGTTAAAAACACATATTTCGCCTAATCACTGATCTCATTAGCATAAAGTGATCTATTTGACCCCGCCCACTTGTTGCAACCCCGCCCACTATAGAGTCTGAAATCTTTTCATTTTTATACAAATCTTTAATATTCTGTGTGATTTTGTAAAGAGAAATTGTTAGTGTGTGTGCGTGTGTGCGTGTGTGCGTGTATGTGTGTGTGTGTGTGTGTGTGTGTGTGTGTGTGTGTGTGTGTGTGTGAGGCTGCACTCGGCTGAAGGTTCACACCTCTGCAAGTGTCCTCAGGCCCTGCACGCCTTTAAAATCCTCTACTAATTACAGCTGAAGCACTCGCTGACCTCTCTTTCTCCCTCTTTCTTTCTCTCTCTCTCTCTTTCTATCTATCACTCTCTCTCTCTACCTTTCACTCTCTCAATTTCTCTCTCTTATAGTATTATAAAAACACTCACACTCATTACACTGGAATACAA
Organism: Silurus aristotelis; assembly: GCF_946808225.1. Lineage (NCBI taxonomy): Eukaryota > Metazoa > Chordata > Actinopteri > Siluriformes > Siluridae > Silurus > Silurus aristotelis. The sequence goes on along the minus strand of NC_139584.1, from coordinate 29,291,513 downwards.
CACTGACGCAAAGGAACAAAAGAATAGAAAGAAAGAATAAAAAGAAAGAAAGAAAGAAAGAAAGAAAGAAAGAAAGAAAGAAAGAAAGAAAGAAAGAAAGAAAGAAAGAAAGAAAGAAAGAAAGAAAGAAAGAAAGAAAGAAAGAAAGAAAGAAAGAAAGAAAGAAAGAAGATTTAAGGTCAGGTAGTAAAGGAAAAATTGGATGTATGGAACAAGGGAGACTGAAAGAGTGAAAGAGGAACAAATTTAAATAGAGAGAGAGAGAAAGAGAGTGAGAGATAGAGAGAGAGAGAGCGAGAGAGAGAGAGAGAGAGAGAGAGAGAGAGAGAGAGAGAGAGAGAGAGGAGAAAGACAGTTTTATATCATTTATAAATGTACTGAATTGAGAAACGCCTCAGTCAAGTCTCTGAACCTCTGGAGGACTAAGTGATCCCACAATGCCTTGCTGAGCCTCTGCGCTCTCTCCTTTTTTCTTCCTCTCCTTCTACCTCCCCCCCGCCCGCCCCCCCATCCTCCGTCACATAGCATTACTCTCTCCATATTTTCTCCTCAGGTGTAATTAATAAACGTTATTGACTTTGTGCTCCAGTGTTACAGATAATGCATGAGGCTTTGTACTTCCAGAGGAGAGGAGAGGAGAGGAGAAGAGAAAAGAAGAGAAGAGAAGAGAAGAGAAGAGAAGAGAAGAGAAGAGAAGAGAAGAGAAGAGAAGAGAAGAGAAGAGAAGAGATGAATCCTTCAAACATATACAACTCCTCTTTAAAGCAATTGCAGCAATGCAAGTGTGTGTGTGTGTGTGTGTGTGTGTGTGTGTGTGTGTGTGTGTGTGTGTGTGTGTGTGTGTGGAGAGCAGTAATGGAGATGAATGGAGATAAGGAAACGTGAGTTCCATCTTGGTTCTCGGTATCACAAGGTTTAGAAGACGATGGGAAATAAATTCTCTCCACCACACATGCGGCTCAAAACCTGTGTGTTTGTCTGTGTGTGTATTTCAGCATTTTGTGTTTTTATTTACTGCGGTCTTACACACACACACACACACACACACACACACACACACACGCACACACACACACAGACATATACACACTGACTTATTCACACTGACTTATTCACACTCGCACACACACACACACACACACACACACACACACACACACACACACACAGACACACAAACACACGTATATAAATATATACGTGTGTTTGTGTGTGTCTGTGTGTGTGTGTGTGTATGTATATATATATATGTGTGTGTGTGCGTGTGTGTGTGTGTGTGTGTGTGTGTGTGTGTGTGTGTGTGTGTGTGTGTGTGTAGATCAGTATTCTGCAGGTCTGTATGGACCTCAGTAAGAAGTCCAGACTCGTAATGAATGTCCTCCTGCTCGTCGTTGCCCTTTATGGACTTGTGACATCATAAATCAGCGCCGGCGCACGTCCCCCGACCACCTGTCCCACCTGACTACTGATGTCTAATTAACACGGAGACGGTGTTAGTCGGAGCTGTAATTAAGAGACGTACGAGACACGTGTCTCATGAGAAACACACGGAATGAACAGAGGACACGTGACAGAGAGGTGATGAAGACCTGAGCGTTAATGCTGAGGGAGAGATGGAGCAGCAGCATCACGTGATTTACACGTGGCTAACTGACTACACAGAGCGATGACCTGCTTACATGTGGACAAACACGGAAAGAGGGAGAAAGGGATAGAGGGAGAGAACGAGGGAGAGCTAGAAATAAATTAGTGAAACCTCTGCTATCATCACGGAGTGATTTAATTGCTTCTACTGGAGACCAGAATTTATGGGGACATGTGCTTCATTCTCTCTCTCTCTCTCTCTCTCTCTCTCTCTCTCTCTCTCTCTCTCTCTCTCTCTCTCTCTCTCCCTCTCTCTCTCTCTCTCTCTCTCTCTCTCTCTCTTTCTATACATATACCTCTCTGTCCCTCTCTCCATTTTTACTTATACCTTTTTGTGTCTTTCCCTCTGTCTCTCTACCCTTTTCTTCTCTACCATCTTTCTCTCTACCTCACTT
>NC_139584.1:29276974-29284474 GCF_946808225.1 Silurus aristotelis | reverse complement strand
GTGTGTGTGTGTGTGTGTGTGTGTGTGTGTGTGTGTGTGTGGGCTGCATATATAAATATATACAGTATATTAAACACACTCCTGTGGTGACAGTTAGTTTGCTGCTGAGTGAGTGATCTTTCTTTTTGATAGTAAACTTGTAGTAAAGCTTCGTGTGTCTGATCTGAGTATAATCTGCATCTGATCACTGTAAGATCAGATATGTGACTTTTTATTTGAATACTAACTCAAACTCATTATCTTTCCTTCTACACCTGGAGTTGCTTAGTCTTTTTTCCCAATAAGTCAGAAGAGGAAGTGCGAAGTGCCTCTGAAAAACGATGGGAAAAATGCGAAGGAAGTCGTGTTCTGGCAGTAAAATACGAAACACTAAACACGGACATTTTATCACTGCAAATCTACAGATGTTGTGCCACAGTTACTAGCAGGCGTTTCTACTACTGGGTTGCCATAGCAACATATAACGGCTAATGAAGCTAAAATGTAAACGTTATGGAGAGGAAAACGGGAATCACTGCTTCTCTACGTGAGAGCCAAATAAGAGACGAATATGATGGTTGTGAGACGAGACATGAGATGCTTGTGAGACAAATATGAAATGGTTTCAAGATGGATACGAGACAGAGAACATACAGATACGCAAAGGAAAGGCAGATATGAGACAGAGATGAGAAAAATACAAGAGGAATACAAGGTGAATGAGAGATGGATGCAGGACAAAAGCTTGAGGATAGAAAACAGATAGTAGACGGCTATGAGAAGGGAACAAGACGAACATGAGACAGAGGCAAGGTTGATATGAGACAGAGATGAGACGGGTACAAGACATGCATCATTGATACAAGACAGAGATGAGAACGATACGAGATAAATAAAAAATGAAGGACAGACGAATACTAGACAGATAGAGTGAAAACGGCTTAAAGACGGATATATGAGACAAATACTAGGCGTACACTAGACAGCGGGGAGACAGCTATGAGACGGATACGAGACAAATACAAGATGTATAGGAGGTGGAGACGAGGGAATAGATTTCGCTTGTCTCAGAGCGGTGAGACTTTTAAGTCCCTGCCATCCATCACAAGGTCAGGGGAGAGGAGGAACCTCTGCTGCATTGATCTGGAGATTGTGCTTCGAGGAGCTTGGAGGAGACGAGAAACTCTTCATTTGTGCTCTCAGTGCCGACGCCATCAGTTCTATTCGACTCACTTTCATTTCTACAACGTTTTAGTTTTTTGATAGCAGGCACTTGTCACAAAGCAGATACACAAACCCAGGCGTAGATCTCAGATGAGTCACCTGAAGCTCCTCACATGAGTCACACCAGTCACTAAACGAGAGTTTAATCGGGACTCCGTGTTTCTCTGGGCAACGAGACTCGTGATTAGTTGCAGTATAACGATGCTCTGGTCGCATACGAGACATCCCAAAAAGCTCTCTCTCTCTCTCTCTCTCCCTCACTCCCTCACGATCTTTTCTCTCTCTCTCTCTCTCTCTCTCTCTCTCTCTCTCTCTCTCTCTCTCACACAATCTCAATCTCTCATTTTCCATCTTTCTTTTTACACACGATTTTTATCCCAAACTCTTCTCACAAAACTTGGAGGCACACAGATGTTTCAGACGTCTTTGGATACATCATGAACTTTTCCATAAAGATTGTTATGTGCTTCATTTTAACTAGGAGGCCCAAACCTGCTCCAGCATGACAATGCCCCCTATGAAAAAAGACAGAAGATCTTCATGAAGATCTGCTGTTGGAGGAGAAGATCTCCTGCTATAGAGCTCCAACTCTATTAAACATGAATGAATGTGAACGCCTGACTGCACCCCAGGCCTCCTCACCTCACCTCATCTCACCTACATCGGTAACCCTGGGAGGTTGAGCTCAGTGGTTAAGGCTGGGAAGGTTTGGGGCTTAAGTCCTGGTATTGCCAAGCTGCCACTCTTGGGCCCTTTAGCAAGGCCCTTAACCCTCTGTGCTGTATCTTGGCTGACCCTGAGCTCTGACTCCAGGACCACACAAGCTGTGATACGGGATGAAAAAACTTTTCATACATAACAACTAAAGGCTATTCTAAATTTTGAGTATAAAGCTGTGAGAACATCTCGGGAGCTTCCATCCAAATCCTGGAAGAATCCGTTGATCCTCAATGTAAATAACATAAAGTGTGCGCAGCTGATCAGAACCTGATCCCCAGCTGTTCGTTTATGAGCTCCTCCCAGTGTAAATGCCACTTTGAAGGACATCGAACACATTAAACATTTTCAGGGTTTTTGTTCCCTGCATTCTGTCAATGGACGCTTGAGTCTGAAACACACTACTACAGCAGGGGTCTTTCAGTAGATCCAAACCCAGGGTCAAATTTCTACTACATAACAATGTTTCTCCAGAACCCTGGTGCTACAAACAGAACACAAAGCTGTGTGTGGATGATGTGGGTATGTGGATGTTTTGTGTGGATGATTATGTGTGTGGATGATTATGTGTGTGGATGTTGTGTGTGGATGATGTTGTGTGTGGATGATTATGTGTGTGGATGTTGTGTGTGGAATGTTGTGTGGATGATTATGTGTGTGGATGTTGTGTGTGGATGATGATGTGTGTGGATGTTGTGTGTGGATGATGATGTGTGTGGATGATAATGTGTGGATGTTGTGTGTGGATGATGATGTGTGTGGATGATGTTGTGTGTGGATGATGATGTGTGTGGATGTTGTGTGTGGATAATGTTGTGTGTGGATGATGTTGTGTGTGGATGATTATGTGTGTGGATGTTGTTTGTGGATGATGTGTGTGGATGATGATGTGTGGATAATGTTGTGTGTGGATGATGTTGTGTGTGGATGATTATGTGTGTGGATGTTGTTTGTGGATGTTGTGTGTGGATGATGTTGTGTGTGGATGATGATGTGTGGATGATTATGTGTGTGGATGTTGTTTGTGGATGTTGTGTGTGGATGATGTTGTGTGTGGATGTTGTGTGTGGATAATGTTGTGTGTGGATGATGTTGTGTGTGGATGATTATGTGTGTGGATGTTGTTTGTGGATGTTGTGTGTGGATGATGTTGTGTGTGGATGATGATGTGTGGATGATTATGTGTGTGGATGTTGTTTGTGGATGTTGTGTGTGGATGATGTTGTGTGTGGATGTTGTGTGTGGATGATGTTGTGTGTGGATGATGTTGTGTGTGGATGATGTTGTGTGTGGATGATTATGTGTGTGGATGTTGTTTGTGGATGTTGTGTGTGGATGATGTTGTGTGTGGATGATGATGTGTGGATGATGTGTGTGGATGATGTTGTGTGTGGATGATTATGTGTGTGGATGTTGTTTGTGGATGTTGTGTGTGGATGATGTTGTGTGTGGATAATGATGTGTGGATGATTATGTGTGTGGATGTTGTGTGTGGATGATTATGTGTGTGGATGTTGTGTGTGGATGATTATGTGTGTGGATGTTGTGTGTGGATGATTATGTGTGTGGATGTTGTGTGTGGATGATGTTGTGTGTTTGAAGTTAGATTTTATCTCAATATGTTTTCACTTAACTGCGTCTGATCGCCTCTGAACTGTAACTGTGTTCACTCATACATAACACTTTAATAACAACACACACACACACACACACACACACACACACACACACACACACACACACACACATGGATCTGGGGAGCACAGACGCGGAAGAAAACAGAAACGTTTTAATGACGTTTAAAGAGATTTCGATTTATTTTACTTCACCTTCATCACAGCTGAGCATCACATCGTTCTGTTTCAGCTGTTACACACATCTACATATCCATGTGTTCGAATGACTTCATTAAGACACACACACACATACACACACATACACACACACACACACACACACACACATACACACACACATACACAGGCAGGCTCTGCGAGTTTGCCTTTGAGTTAGCAGCTTTACTTTATAGACTGTTGAGTAAAGGACACACACACACACACACACACACACACACACAAACACAACACACACACACACACAAGTTGTTTTATTAAATATGTCTTACATTTACTCACTCACCCACACACACCCACACACACACCCACGCACACACATGCACACAGACAACCAATTAATTATACCATAATGGCTATTCATTAGATATGTACTGATATGTACCCCCCAACACACACACACACACACACACACACACACACACACACACACTGCAAGAGATTCCTCTAAAACCACCACAGAGAGTTTTAATAGAATTCTGTTAGTTATTAGTTAATAAGTAATTAAAAACGAGCAATAAAAGGAAATGAAGAGAGGAAAAAAGTCATAAAGTGAGAATGTAGTGATGAATAAGACGCAGTGTTTACACACTCAGACGCTTCGATCCGGGGTTCAGCAGAAGGTGAGGGAAAATATAAACCGCTGCCGGAAAAATTACTGATATTTCTTTTTAATAAGTACGAGGTTTTTTTTTTTTGATGAAAGAATGATTGCATGCAATAACACACTGTCTGAGTGGGCGGGGCTTTCTCTCTCTCACTCCTGTCAATCATACTGACACTAACCAATCATCTGAAGTCATGTACACTATATTGGTTTGTGGACACCTGACCAAAAGATTGTTATGCGCTTCTTTTTGAACATCACATTCCACATGTATTCTCCATCTGCTGTTATAATAAGTTCCACTCTTCTGGGAAGATGTTCCTCTAAATTTGGTGGATATTTGTGTGAGATTCATTGATCCGCAAGGGTGTTAGTAAAGTCAGGTACTGATGTGGGTAAGAAGGTGAGGAGGCCTGGGGTGCAGACATTGTTCACATCTATTAATGTTCAAAAAGGTTGGAGCTTTACAGCAGGAGATCTTCCAATCTAAAACCATGTGGAGCAGATCTTTATGGAGATCTTCTGGCTTTGTGCACAGGGGCATTGTTTTGTTGGAACAATTTTGGGTCTTTAAATTCAAGCGAAGGGAAAATTTCTGGCTACAGCATCCAAAGACGTCTTATACAATTTACAACTTTGTAGAACATTTTGAGAAAGAACCTCATATGGGTGGAACAGTCTGGTGTCCCAATACTTTTGGCAGGACATTGACTGGCAAAGCTCTCTTCTGAAATCATAAATTTCAAATTCAAGAATCAATTTAAAGGTCATTACATTTATGGCATTTGGAAGACACCCTTATTCAGAGAAACTTACAATTAACTTATTTATACAACTGTGCAAAGTTAGGGTTAGGGGCCTTACTCAGGGGCCCCAGAGTGGTAGTTTGGCATGGCTGATATTTAAACTCCCAACCTTACTATCCAAAGTCCAATGCCTTAATCACTAAGCTACCACTTTCCAAATAATGTCTGGGAATATACATGAAATGAGCAAGTTCATGTTCTCACTTACATTATAGCAGCTATAAACACCCAGTCCCTCACCAACCTCTCTTTCTGCTCTTGGAGTTAATAAGACAAACACATGCAGAAAACTCAGACAGCATGACCTCCACAGTCTGCCATAGAGCACTGCCACTGGAAACTCCTTCCGTAATTATACAGAAAGTCCCGTTTGCTATACAAACGGTGCGAATGAGTGCATTATTCAAGAAAAGAATGACATTTCGAAATTAAAAATGTGAAGGAATTTTTACACATTTTCTACACATTTCTATTTCCAAATTTCATACTTTTGCAGGTCCAAATATGCAGATTTAAGACCATATTTAACATCTGAAATAATGCTTTAAAATTCCAAATATAACATGCGCTACGTTACAATCGCTGATGTAGATCAGAATGTTGATGTTTTTAACGAGTTTAATCACACAGTAGGGGGCGCTGTACCGGCGACTGCTGCCTCGCAACATAACAACCAATCACGCCTTCAGGCCGTGTTCACACTGATATGTTTTTCCTTCTACTCATCGCCGCGACGTTCCAAAGAGCCGGAAAGTCAATAAACAGCAGGCGGAAAAGACGTGGGTTGAATCGTCTTGTGTTTTTTTTTTGTTCGTGCGCAGTTTCAGTCGTTTCAGTGTGGATGAGTGGCTTTTGGGAAAATGTTTATCCGGATTTGGGGGACGTTTTTTTTCCGGATTATTCAATACTCAGTCCCCAAACATTCTGATCCAGACCTGGAAATCACTCACATCAAATTTCATACTTTTCCATAATGATTAATACAGACCTGGGATTTAAAGCTGTACAACTGTCAGGTTCTACATTCTGACCAATCAGAGCCGAGGAATGGACTGAACCATGGAGTGTTAAAGAGGTGAATCCACACCTCAGAAATGTATTTTCCACGACCTGATTCTTTTTTTGGAAAGTAGAGAGTTTATTAGATCAGAGCAGGTCCTTAAATAAATGTATACCTTCATCCTGCCAGAAATCGAGTCCCATATTGGAGAAAAATGGGACAAATGAATAAGTCGAGCTTAATGGACTCGGGATAGAGTCTGTCTGCCAAAACAAAGTGCCTCCTAATCCAGGTCTGATGATGAATATGAGTAAAGAATAGGTGAAGACTAGAAGGTCAGGGTGAAGTACAGAAGAAAAAGAGAGAGAGTGTTTGGCAGATGGAAGTGGTTGTGTTGGGGACACACTGATATCTGCTGGTATCTCTGGGGAGTATGATGGCTTTATCACACCTCTGAGTATCAGACAGTGACCTTCTCACTACATCTGAACCTGAGTATACAAGATCATGTGCTATCATATCTGATGCTCTTCTTTAGTGATGGACGTGTGCATCCATACTTCTCTGTTCTGAATCGATTTGTCAGAAAGTTGCTTTGTGACAAAAGACGTTTTCTGTATTGACTTGGATTTGTCTGAAAGCTACTGGGGTTTAGACTTAGAGTTATCTGAACTTGGACTTGTCTTATCGTTATTAGGATTACATCTTGGACGTGTCTCAACATTATTCTTAACATTATTTGAAACTGGACTTTTTTCTTAGACATTTTTGAGTTCTTTGAACTTTGTCTCAGATTTATCAGGACTTGAATCAGAATGATTAGAATTAATTTTTATGGACTTGGACCTCTTAAGTTATTTGGACTTGAAATTGTCTTTGAGTTAATAGGTTTTGTCCCTGGACTTGTTTTGGAGTTATTTGGACTTACATTTGTCTCAGAATCATCAGGACTGGGAGATGTCTAAAAGTGATTTGGACTTAACTGAAATTATTTAGATTTGTTTTTGGACTTGTTTCAGAGCTATCTGGACTTAGACTTGTCTTAAGTTACATGGACTTGGATTTGTCTCAGAGTTATTAGGATTTGGACTTGGACTTGGATATGTGTCAATGTTAATAGGATTTCTTCTTGGACATTTCTCTATGTGAATTTGGACTTGGACTTGTCTCTGAGATGTTAGGATCTTGCCTCAGAAAGGATTTGATGGTTTTCTCTCTTGCGATACCCTCAACCTGAAATCATACACTGAGACACTTTCAGTCTGAAGAGCTGAGATGTGTCTAAATGAAGACAGAAGACCTGCAGCATCTGTC
>NC_139584.1:29229474-29271974 GCF_946808225.1 Silurus aristotelis | reverse complement strand
GAGTGGAACTTCTGTTTGCTTGATAGGCTCGGTGAAATAAATGTTATTCCAGTTGAAATGGAAGAATAAAATTGAGGGTTTGAGTACCTGTAATAGATATCTTCACCATCTTCATGTTGTTCATCCTGGGCTCAGATCGTCTCCTGCATTAGTGATATTCAGTCTGTTTAAATTCTTGAGTGTTGCACCATTAATGCTATTATTTGGAGACGTGGTCTGGATGTTCACCAGAACCCTGTTGTGCCTGGATCTATGTGATGACTGGATCTATAAAAGACTCAGAACTACTGTAGATGCCTGCAAATGTTAATCCTAAGATTTTCTGATGAATCTACGGGGTGCCATGTTTTTAAAATCACGTGATCCCAACAAAGTTCTTTAAGTAAAATTGCATTTTCTACACATAAAATCCACAACAAGAACTTCTATGATGGGGCAGGGAGACTCAGAGGCTCAGAAGTTATCACTCTGGACCACTGATCAGAAAGTTCTTCACCCGAATTCCAGTGCCCAGGTCTTGAGATAAATTGATCAATGATGCGCCAAATGAGTGAATATACGAAGGGGTATGAAAAAGTTTGCACCGTGTAAAAGTGAGTACTTCAACACAAGACATCAGATGAGAGAAAACCTGAACAGCTTCATGCTGCAGGAGATGTCCTGTCTCCACTACAATCTCATCCTGTTCTGGAATGGTTTCCTCGCACGGGTCCTGTTCGATTTCTCTTTCGTCCGTCTCTCGGTCCGAACACACAGGAGGGATTTTCTGATGTCTGATTCCTCGGCGAACTAAAATTGCACGATGCTTTCATCATGCGTGGCTGAACGGCTTTGTGATGGAGCTCTTTTCTTCCCTCGCTGCAGCGCACATCCTCGTTTTAATCACACAGATATAAATACACAAGGCTTCTGAGATTAAAAGCCTGGCAGAAAGCATGCTTTTATCGATATTTAATGTTCGGTTGTGCAGCTGAGGCACTTCCCCGTCCTCTCCATCCCACACAATAATAAAGCCTCTATTGATTTGGCCACAGAAAATATTAGTGGCTACAGTGTTCCAATCGCCACTCCGACACGTTAAACACGCGAGACGTTTGAACTGGGGGTGACCTGTGAATTATGTGGAGTTTGAGGTGTTTGAGATCTTTCTGCTCTCCTTCTGAACGTTCCACCTCCACCACAGGGTCGCTCTCTGTAATCAGTGATAGAGCATGTAGACGTTGTTTTATAAAGTCTGTGATTTGTAGCATGGTGACTGGTGATTACTGAACCCCAGCGACACTCTGAGTAATAAACAGGTTCCCCACACTTCCACTCTTCACATTTACAAGCTGCACTTTAAACATAGACTCCAACAGGACTGGACTTCACTCCAATAATGATGTTCTTTACACCGACTCACATGGACAAACACATTTTACACGCTGCTTTAATGGAAATGCTTTTCCATTCTTTATTTGGACCTGAAAAACCTGTAAACCTTAACAAAACCTAAACCTGAATCCGAACCTAATCCCAAAAATTATTCAGAATCCAAAACTAAACCTAAACTTCAATCAAAATCCAAACCAAAGTCAAACCTAAATCCGAACACAAACCTTAGCATGAACCCGAACCCAAACCTGAAAATAAACCTGATCCCAAAGCTGAATAAGACTCCAAACCTGAACCAAAACCCAAACCTGAAGATAAACCCCAACCCAGACCTGAACTTGAACCTGAACATGAATCAGAACCCAAACCTGAACATAAACCCGAACCTAAACATAAACCCGAGCCCAAACCCGAACATGAACCCAGGCCCAAACCTGAACATGAACCTGGGCCCACACCTGAACATGAAACCGGGCCCACACCTAAACATGAACCTAAAACCAAACCTGAATATAAACCCAAACCTGAACATGAATCAGATCCCAAACCTAAACCCAAAACCAACCCTGAACATGAACCGGGACACAAACCCAAACATGAACCCAAACCTGAACATAAACCCAAACCTAAACATGAACCCGGACCCAAACCCGAACATGAACCCAGGCCCAAACCTGAACATGAACCTAAAACCAAACCTGAATATAAACCCAAACCCAAACCTGAACATGAAAACAGACCTACACCTGAAGATGAAACCAAACCCAAACCTGAACATGAACCCGGGCCTGAATCTGAACTTGAACCTAAAAACCAAACCTTAACATAAACCTGAACCCAAACTTTAAACCTAAACTTGAACATGGACCCAAAAATGAACCTGAATATAAACCTGAACCTAAACCCGACCCTGACCCTGATTAGAGATCTGTTGTGGCTGATCAGCTGTAGATCTGTAGGGTGACAGTATTATAGCAGACAGAGAGAATAAGAGAAACAGAATAAATAATGAAGTGAACCTCGCTGCTCGTCTAAAAGTCTCCCGAGTCTTTATTCCTCATCGAACAGACCCGAACAGACCAGAACAGACCCAACACATCATCATAAACAAAACTGACCAAAATCTACAACTTTTTTCCTGCAGTTCATTTTGGGTCAGTTTAAAAAATCTGAATAATAAGTGAGCTGTTTGGGTCTCCTGTGAATCCTGCAGGAGACATAAACACACCGTCGATTCGGAGCTGACCCCAACCTGTGACCTGATTAAATTAACCCGAGCTCGACACGGCCTGCTAAATAATTCATGCGCCGCTACTCGCTGCTGTTGCTCTCCAGTAAAGTGCGTGTAATGAGTCCGGAGAGACCTGTTTACAGCTTTCCACGCGTTATGAGCGAAAGCTGTTTTATCGCACGCCATTGACGGGCGCGTACATACCGATTAGCCCTCGCGCAGGATCTGCGTTCCAATCGCGTTCCTTTCTTTCTCTTCCTGATGAGATCGCTGGATTAAACGAGCGACGAGGACACGTGTGCGTATCATCTCGACCTCCAGGAAACAATTAGATGGCAGTAATCGCTCTTTTGACTGAGGGGACACGGAAACACACGGCGTCTGAATGTTTTCTGCTAAATTTTTGCGATCCTAAAAAATTTGTCAATTGAAATGTAGATTCAAGAAATATACACTATATGGATAAAAGTTTGTGGATACCTGACCATGAGGTTGGAATGTTGGTATCTTTTTGAACGTCCCATTGCACATTTGGTCTCCATTTACTGTTAGAAATACCTTCACTCTTCTGAGCAGATGTTTCTGCATGGTTTTATGGAGATTTGTGGAGATTCATTCAGCCATAAGGGTGTTAGTAAAGTCAGGTAGTGATGTTGGTGAGAAGGTGAGGAAGCCTGGGGTGCAGTCAGCATTCACATTCATTGATGTTCTATAGGGTTGGAGTTTTATAGCAGAGGATCTTCCACTCCAAACCCATGAAAAGCAGATCTTCATGGAGCTGGCTTTTTTTGCAGAGGGACATTGCCATGCTGAAACAGGTTTGAAGGGGAAATTTCATGCTACCTCATCCAAAGACTTCCCATACAATTGTGATAATCTTTTTTTGCTAACAGTTTGGAGAAGATCCACGTCATTACTGAAAACGGCAAGTGTTCGAATACTTTTTCCCATTAATTACAAAAGCTAGTTCCTATCTGGTTAGATCGTATAATGACTGACAGCACTGTCTCCATGGAGATATAAATCAGTTTATCTTGAGTGCGTTTATCTCGCCCTGGTTTGCGTCCTTTCATTGAACCACCAATTATCACAGCAGCATTAGATAAAAAGCGGTAAAGTCTTGACTTGTAAATCGTTCATGATAATTAGCCGAACAATTCAGCTCGTGTGGGTGAGATCATCTCCATCATCCTGAAGCCCTGACTGTAAACGCCACACTTTCCATACTCCAATAAAACAATGTACATACAGTAGATATTGATATAGTACATACAGTATACATACATATATACATATATATATATATATATATATATATATATATACACATATATATATTAGCAGTGGCTGGTGGTCAGGGCCAGCAAAACCTTCTCTGCTGCCCTAAACACTATCAGAAGCACTGACCTACATTTACAACCTAAATTCTAATATTTGTTTGATGAAATTGTATTAATTTATTCCCAAAAGTTTATTCTCTTCATGTTGTAGTGTTTCTCTCGGCTGCACTGCTTCAGTACGTGTATGTGGATGTTAGATTTTTTATCCAATCAGCTTTCAGCCTCTATGTGCTGCCATGTCGATCTAATCTGCCCAGAGCCTTCAGAATCAGTACTGCTGGCCTTTGTACCAAAGTCTCCTTAATAAATATCTCTGTTTCTTTAACCAATCAGATATCATATTCTCCTTACAGGGCAGTTTGCTGGCCCAGAATAGCGGCGGCATTTTTCCGTCCTCTGATTGGTTGGTCTTTGGATTACAGCCTCTGGGGGGCGCTGCACATTATGAGTCTGCATCTCTGATGAGTAGGTTGTATTTTATTACATTTTTTTTCTGTCATGTTATTAGACAAATATTGATTCTGATGATGAAGATGATGTAGGTGCACAGTTGCGGTTGTAGTGTAGAGTTTTGACTTAAAATGACTTAAAAACCGTTCAGATTGAAAGCACAGAGGTTACAAATGACATTAACACTTCCATATTCTGAGGTAACTCGAGTGTAGCATTAGCTTAAAGTGCTTGAAAATGGTTTAAACTGATTATCCTGGCTCCATTTTGAAGACTGTGTCCTGTGGAGAATTCCCTGGTCCATTCAGATCTGCACAGAATGTAAGAAGTTATGTGCTGAAAGTGATACTGATGATGAGGCGTTGCTCTGTGAGTTAACCGAGTTGTGGGCTGTTGATAAATGTGTCCTTGCAGCGTAAAAAAGCGTTAGAGACGTGTCGTACTTCACCCCCAAACATGTTGCCCACAGTACCACCACCCTGAGAGTCGGTCCTGCCTTGGGATTTTCCTGCAGTCGTCTCTCTTCACTTTGTTTTCTCGCTGCAGTTCTATTGTTCTCTATTTAAGGCAGAACAACAACAACAAAATAAAAAAAGCATGATTCGTTTCCTCGGGGGAATGAACGACAACGTCGCTGCTAATCAGCGCTAACTTTTGTGTGCGAATTTCTTCCTTGCTCACGGCGTAAATACATATACGAGGTTAGCCCTGTTTAGGAGTAGTCAGATACTGGTTTAGAAGTTTTTAATTAGCTGTCAGGCGTGAGGTTTCACATCCTTCGCAGTAATTCGCTGAATCAAATGTGACTGTGTGGAGCTCTGACAAAAAATAAAACCACACAAATGCAAAAGGGTGACATTTTGATGTCCGGGGGAAAATAAGAAGCACTGAAATTGCTTGTTAGTGAGATTTCCCTGACACCTGATTGCTTCTGGGAAAAAAGAAAAAAAAAAAAAACACCTCTGCTCGAGCATACTTTGTGTTTGCGCTCCAATCCCCGAACTGTCACTAATGCCTTTCATTAGAACCTACAATGATATTTTTACTAGATGGAGCTTCAAGTGACACAAAAACATCTCCATTTTTATTAGAACACAAAAGTGTTAGTGTTGTTGTGACCTTTTGGCCAGGAAGTTTCAGAAGGTCGGCTCTGACTGCACAACGATAGCCAGCGATATTCATACAGAAGCTGAACAGTAAACAAACCCTAATGATTTGAGGATGAAATCTCCAGTGTGCTCCGATCTATGAAATTACATTCACATGTACAGTGCGTTTGGAAAGTTTCCACAGCACTTCACCTTGTCCACATTTTGTTATTTTACAGACTCAAAATGGATTCAATTCATTATTTTCCTCAAAATTCTACAAAACAATAGCACATAGTGACAACGTGAAAAACGTTATCTTTGCAAATGTATTATTAGTGGCTATTAATAATATTACTAAATTATTATAAAGAGCTCCAACCCTGAGATGAATGTGAACGCTGACTGCACCCCAGGCCTCCTCACCTCACCTACATCAGTACCTGACCTTTCTAACACCCTTGAAGCTGAATTAATCTCCACAAAATCCTGTGAGAGTGGAACTTATTATAGGAGCAAACGGGGAGTAAATGTGGAACGTTCAAAAAGCACAAATCTTATTGTCAGGGGTCCACAAACTTCTGTCCATATTGTGTAGGTTTCAAATGATGTTTCTTACACCACAAAACTTTTGTCAAGTCAAGTTTATTTCTATTGCGCTTTTCACAACAGACATTGTCTCAAAGCAGTTTTTACAGAAAACAACAGTGAAGGTGAATGGTGTGTGTTTATCCCTGATGAGCAGCCGTGGCGACTGTGGCGGGGAAAAACTCCCTTAGATGTTATGAGGAAGAAACCTTGAGAGGAACCAGACTCAAAAGGGGAACCCATCCTCATTTGGGTGACATCAAGAGTTTGATCATAAATCTTTCAACAATACAGAACCCAAACCGAAAACTAAAACTACTCAGTTAAAGTGCGTATCTGCATTTCGAGTACTGGGACGTTTTGACAAGTTGTGTATGGAAGAGGACGTCGTTGCCTGGTAACCTCCTGTTGCACTTCTGCCTTTCTTAATTCGTTATTCCCTATATAACATGTTGACATCTCTCGAAAATGTGTCATTTCACAAAACTCCTCATCCGTCACACAAAGAGTCTTGAGTGATAGCTGGAAGTGTTCACGTACATGAACTCCAGAGGTTTTGCAATGCCCTGCCCATGTGCCTCCAATAGAAAATGAATCGCTTTTTGAGACGACTCAGTCTTCTGATTCACATTAAAGAGTCATTTAGAATGAATGAATCGTTTATGAACGACTCCTCACTTACACACGCACACACAAATGTACAGCACAATAAAATATTCAATGATCAGAAGGTTGGTGGTTCAAGCTTCAGTATCACCAAGCAGCCACTCTGGGGCCCTTGAGCAAGGCCCTTAACCCTGTATGCACCAGGGGCGCTGATCCTGTGCTGTAATGTACATGTGTCAAGTGAACGCCCTTTTTTTTTCAGCTGTCCGTTCATCTTGCGCACCTTGTTGTGAAACCTCCTGTAGCGATAAGGATCATCTCATGCTCATCTCGCTCCTTACGGTGATATAAGGCTGTGAGATCAGCGCATGATTTTTCCATGTGGGTGGATCTAACGCTCTTTTAGAGACATTTGCACTTCAGGAGAATGTATTTATTTTCTGACTTAATTCAGTGTGGTTCCTTCGTTAGGACTCAAGGTGCATTAGATGTGTTATTTTCAGGCGTATTCACGCCAGGAACAGGTTACGCTCTGTAATTACAGCGGTAATTGTATTTAAGGATAATATGGGTTTGAAAAGAGGAGTGAAGAATGAGTAAGAGGAGAGATGTTATTACGGGAACGACTTCTTGAGTGATGGAAGAGGACCAATTTATGCTTTAATATTCCCAGACCAACTGATTACGACCCTCACGCTCAAATCAAGCTTAAGTGGGCATGGAATGAGTCATTAAACGTTCCCATGTGGCGGTGGAGTTTACACAAGCAGCACACACACACACACACACACACACACACACACACACACACACACACACACACACACACACACACACACAGAGCACCTCATCATTTCTGCATCATTACTCCAGCAAGTGTTGGAGCATCTAATCAGGCCAGTTCCTTATTTAGTTACAGCACAGTTTACTGGACAAGATAAAGCATGGTGTCCGTGTTCTGCTCTACAGGACACACGCGGTACTGCGCTTCTCTGTATCTCTGCTGTATTTACATAAGGACTTCCTCTGATTGGCTGCAGCTGATTGTGCCAAACTATTCTCAGGTCGATTTTATTGGGCCTGCTTGGATTTGAATGGATTAGTTTAATTGGACCTGCTCGGATTGGACTGGTTTTGTTGGACTTGTTCAGTCTGGCTGTATTTGACTGGTTTAATTAGACCTGCTCAGCAGTTTGGGTTTAATTGTTTTTATTGGACTTGATCAGATTCGTTTTATTGGACCTCATTAGAATGATTTGATTGTTTTTTATTTTATTTTATTATACCTGGATAGAATTTAGAGTTACTTTAATAACTCAGATTGGATTTATCAGATGGTTTTGTTAGACCTGCTTGTATTGGATTGAAGTGGATTTAATAGATTTATTAAATTGATTTCTATCTGATTTTGCTGGACTTGTTCGGATTGGATCCGATTAGATTTACTAGATCTTCTCAGATTGAATCAGACTGGTTTTGTTAGACCTGCTCAGATTGTGTCAGATTGGTTTTACGGGATTTTCTTGGATTGGATCAGACTGGTTTTGTTGGACCTGCTCAGATTGTGTCAGATTGGTTTTACTGGATTTTCTTGGATTGGATCAAACTGGTTTTGTTAGACCTGCTCAGATTGTGTCAGATTGGTTTTACTGGATTTGCTTGGATTGGATCAGACTGGTTTTGTTAGACCTGCTTTGATTGGATCGAATTAGATTGTTTTTTTTTCAACCTTCTCAAACTGGATCTGATTGGATTAACTGGATTTACTCGGATTGGTTTTATTAGACGTGCTCGAAAAGGCAGTATTGGACCTGGTTGGACTGGATCGGACCAGATCGGTTTTGTTGGTCGTGTTCAATAACACTGAGTCAGAAAAACACTGCAATAAAGTTATCACCATCTTGACACATCACACTTGGCATTTACACTGAGCCTCACTTTCACTGAGGGGGAAAGCGCTCTCTCTCTCTCTCTCTCTCTCTCTCTCTCTCTCTCTCTCTCTCTCTCTCTCTCTCTCTCTCTCTCTCTTGGTCTCTCTCTCTCTCTCTCTCTCTCTCTCAGCTTGTCACTCTTCCATCTCTCCTTTTCTCTCTCTCTCTCTCTCTCTCTCTCTCTCTCTCTCTCTCTCTCTCTCTCTCAGCTTGTCACTCTTCCATCTCTCCTTTTCTCTCTCTCTCTCCCCCTCTCTCTCTCTCTCTCTCTCTCTCTCTCTCTCTCAGCTTGTCACTCTTCCATCTCTCCTTTTCTCTCTCTCTCTCCCTCTCTCTCTCTCTCTCTCTCTCTCTCTCTCTCTCTCTCTCTTTTCTCTCTCTCTCTCTCTCTCTCTCTCTCTCTCTCTCTCTCTCTCTCTCTCTCTTTTCATGTCAGTAAATAAACATATTCTGTAGAAAGAATGTGAGAGAGGTGGCGAGTTTATGAGTGTAGTTTACTGTTATTTAAGCCTGACCCAGTGTGTGTGTGTGTGTGTGTGTGTGTGTGTGTGTGTCCCAAATGACCAGCGCAGATGGTGTGTGTTATCTTTTCCATGCGAGAGAGCGGTCAGAGCGATTAGATCTCAGCCGAAGCGTTTGATAACAAGTGCGCATGGAGGAACAGCACGAGTGCGTCGTAACGTAAACGATTTTACTGCATGCGCCAGGAAGCAGAAACGTTTTTCCGCCAGCAGAAGAGTTTATCATCATCCTGATCACACTGTTAGCAACCAACATCCCGCTTTATTACCCGTTAATCGAATCTGCTTTCGCCAGACACGGTGTGTATGTTAGGCCCGGTACATTATCTTATTTATCAAAATTAGTTCACACCAGAACACGTTCCAACCTCCAACCAGGAATCCCGAATGGAGGATTTCAGACGTTCGTTTGCTTGTGCTGGAGAAATATGATAGGAATTCAATAATTAATAACTCGGACGCACATCCTTAAGGGTTTTATTTCTGTTCCTACACAGCAGTGTGCCGGCGATTACAATTTGCATTAATTAAATTAGACATGGAGGTTTTTTTTATCCGTTTATTGTTACGTTGAACCCTAAATGCAAAAAAAGGTTCCTGTTCCAAACCAGCATTTACACAGGAACGTCCAGCAAATCATAATCATCAGCTCATGTGTGAATAGTAGATTTTAAATATCTGGAAGTTCACGTGTAAATGCTGGTTTGTGATTGTCTGAAAGTTCTGGTGTAAATGCTGGATTGTGATTGGCTGGAAGTTCATGTGTAAATGCTGGATTGTGATTGGCTGGAAGTTCTGGTGTAAATGCTGGTTTGTGATTGGCTGGAAGTTCAGGTGTAATTGCTGTATTGTGATTGGCTGGAAGTTCACGTGTGAGTTCAGACAGTTGAACACACAGGTAGTTTACAGTTCTCAATAAATTACCTCCTGTAACCATGGTAACATCCAGTTCTATTTCCATCCAAAATGACACAGTTATTGTACACATTTCCTAATGACCTTCCTGAGCTCCATGGAGGAGTTTTGTGTGGTGGACACTTTGGTGAACACGGTGATTTTGATAAACGACTCAAAGCTGATAAAGGGCAGAAGACGAATTTGGAGTGGAACTGAAGAAGAAAATGTTCAAATGAGAAATAAAACAAACAGCAGCCCCACACACACTCCAACAGCTTCCTCATGTAAATAAATGTAATCTTCTGCCATTACTTTATCTATAGGTGCGATTTGGAGCAGCAGAGTTGTAGATGTAGTGAGCCGTATGCTCTGCAAACATCAATGACAACTTAACCTCCTCAGTGCTGGGAAGTGTTTCATCTGATCTCCATCACTGCACCTCAACATTGTTTATCTCTAATAAATGGACATTCGGTGCGACCCAGATGAGGACGGGTTCCTCTTGTGTCTGGTTCCTCTCAAGGTTTCTTCCTTCTGCATCTCAGGGAGTTTTTCCTTCACCAAAGTCTCCACTGACTCGTTCATCAGGGACAAACTTACAGTTATAAAGAACTTATTCATCTTTATCACCACATTATCTGTGTAAAGCTGCTCTGAGTGCTCACAGTGTTCATTGTTAAAACAGATATATAATGTTTATATACACAAATATAAATTAATTGAAATTGTGACCCT
Organism: Silurus aristotelis; assembly: GCF_946808225.1. Classification (NCBI taxonomy): domain Eukaryota; kingdom Metazoa; phylum Chordata; class Actinopteri; order Siluriformes; family Siluridae; genus Silurus; species Silurus aristotelis. Next base: position 29,261,213 of record NC_139584.1, on the reverse strand, counting down.
GGTAGAAGTTGATAATCCAAAACACCTAATATGTCAAAATCTAGGTGTATGACTCAATAAAACACTCTTCGCTGTGCCCTAATCATCCAAAAATGCTAATAAATCTGTTTACATGGTGTTTGTTGTGTGCAGTCAGTCCTGTCTTGTTAGGCTCTCAACAATTTCACACACGACTGAACAGTAGAAAGTCTAGCGATTGTGTCTTGTGTTGAAGAAACACTGGCATTTAGCATTTTACACACACACACACACACACAGAGCTGAAAGTCTCAGTGGAGCAAAACACAAATAGAGCAAAACACATTTAGTGTTTTTTGGGACTTTCCCTGCGACCTCCTAATCCGGTTTATTTAAACCATATTTCCGTCCTCGAGGGAAAGTTTCTACAATAACTGCGGTTTTTTTTTTTTTTATCCTTCCCTCTTCGCCAACTTTCCAACCCAAAGGAAAGCTTTCCCGCCTAAACCGCCAGAAGACTGCAACAGGGGAACGCTGGAGCAGCAAATGAAAAGACTGGCGCTGCATCACTGTAACGTGATTGGTTCCAGCGGGGACGCTGCGGCGTGGACATTACACACTCGACTCGACTCGACTTGCTTGCAGATCCGGCGTGGGAACTCCTACGAACACACACCAAATCTGAATCGTGATCTTTCCGTGCTTGTCAGCCAGGTGGACTGGAATGTTGCCCTTTATTATGCACAAAGCAAAAATAGCAAAACACTCCAGCTGAAGTCTGATGCTACGGAGAGGTAGAGGCAGAAGAAGATGAAGAGGACAGGGCAGAGATAGAGACAGAAGTGAAGACAATGGTGGAGACGGGTAGATGCCAAGGTTGACAGGAGAAGATGCAGAGGTAGAGGCAGAAGTAGAGTCCAATTTAGAGCTGGAGACAGCGGTAGTGGCAGAGGTAAAGTCAACGTTAGAGACAGAAGTAGAGACAATAATAGAGATAAAGACAGAGGTTGGGACAGGATGAGGAGGCAGAGTTAGAGACAAAGGTTGAGGCAGAGTTAGAGGCAGGGTAAACATAATGTTAGAGGTAGAGGTAAAGGTGGAGGTAGAGACAGACCGAGATGCAGAGGTAGATGTGGGGTAGATACAAATTTAGAGTCAGAGAGAGAGGTAGAGGCACAATTTGAGACAAAGGTAGCAATAAAGACAGAGGTATATGCAGAGGTTGAGGCAGAAGTAGAGTCAAAGTTAGAGGTAGAGCGATAAAGACAGAGGTTAATGCAAAAATAGAGTCAATGTTAGAGGTAGGACCAGAGGTAGAAAAAAACAGTCCAGATAGTTCGATGCCGAGGTGGAGACAGAGGTAAAGACAAAAATTTAGAGGTAGAGGTAGAGGCAGAAGAGACAATGATACAGATAAAGACAGAGGTGGAGGCAGGTGTAAATGCAGAGGCAGAGGTAGAGACAAATTTAGACAGAGAGGTAACTGTAGAGGTAAAAGCAGATAAATATCACACACAGCATGGAGTGAACGTAGCACCAGTTCTGCTAGGAAACGTGTGGTTTGCTAACAGACAGTACGGTTTTCTAGTTTACTGCATATTCGCTGATCCTCTCATGAGGTGAGGAACATCTTTCGATATGTGGAGGTGTGGATATTTCCCTCAGCCTCCACAAGTGCCCTCTTGTAAATATAACTTATTATCCTCTGCAGTATTAGCATATTTCTCATTAGACACCGCCGACATGTCCATGACTAGCATGCATGAAAGAAAAATAAACATGTCTCCAGATACTCTGCAGATCCAAGTTAACTCCTGAGGTCCAAGTTAACTCCTGAGGTCCAAGTTAACTCCTGAGGTCCAGGTTAACTCCTGAGGTCCAGGTTAACTTCTAAGGTCCAGGTTAACTCCTGAGGTCCAGGTTAACTTCTAAGGTCCAGGTTAACTTCTAAGGTCCAGGTTAACTCCTGAGGTCCAGGTTGAGCTTAAGGATCACAACGTCGTCAATTTATTACAGTTCAATTAGTGTTTTTTATTATAAAAAGGAGCTTTACGCTAAATTTTGCTTTATAATAAATGAGTCAGAGGTGAAAAATGAAAGGGGAGAAAAAAAGAGAAGTTTTTTACCTGCAATTTCCAGAGGATATTATTATTATTATTGTAAACAGCGGCAGTCAGAAGAGAAAACGTCCTCTGAAGAGCTTCTGAGTAATTTCTAGAGCATCATGAGTCGGTAATACACTGGTTAATTTTAATCCATTAAACACTACCGAAGTTTGGATCTATTCTACATGCATCACAAGCAAACGCTGACATGAATATTCATAAATATGCAAATCAGAGACACTCCTCAGTCTTGAATAGGATGTTACAACATCTGGACATCAGTCTGCCAAAGCAACGAGTGTATGTCGTCCTGTTTATGGAGTATTTACTGAAACTCCTCGCTGCTAATCTACTGTGAAGCTAGCGCACGGCTAGCCTGCTAGTTAACCGCTAGTAACCTATTTCATTACCTTAGAGATTCATGACAAGCAACGCGGTATAACGAAACCGCAATTTAGCTATAAACTAGCGAGCTATCCTCAAATACATCTCTAGCTAACATAAAACCTCCAACGTACAAAAACTCTTTCAAAATTAATAAGCCACGCCCATTTGTTTTACGACAAGAAAAAAGGCATACACACTGCGAGAAGCCTTTTATTGGATGAGACACATTAGTGCCAGATAATCAGTGAAATATTAAATCCTGGAAATGGTAACTATAAAAAAAAAGAGAGAGAGAATACTGGTCAGACACTGCTACTTTCGAGTAAAACACGCCCCCCTGTGGGTGGGGCATATAGACTGTAAGAAGTATATTATTGAATAAAACCACAGCACTAGTACAAGATACAAGTCATGACGCACTATAAAATAAAGACCATATAGAAGCTGCTACTGTAGAGCAAGACACGCCCCTGGGGGCGGGGCAAACACACTGTGGGAAGCATTTCACTGGATAAAACACAACAGTAGTAGAAGATAAGTCGGGAAAAATTATGAACTATAAAATATAAAAAACAAGGGAACATATCCACTGTTTATATTTTAAAAAGTGTAAAGTAAGACACCCCTGAGGGGCGGGGCATAAACACTAAAGGAAGCATTTTAATTAGATAAGACACAACACCGCAACAATATGAGTAAGTGAAATGTTTAATCTTGGAATTGAGGATTATAAAATGTATAAATAAAATGTAATGTTTATATGTATGCTACTGTAGAGTAAGACATGCCTCTGGGGGCGGGGCATACAGACTGTAGGAAGAATTTCATTGGAAACAGAAGTACAAGACGAGTACAAGATTTTTCATTCATTTTTCAAATTGGTTTTGTGTGTGTGTGTGTGTGTGTGTGTGTGTGTGTGTGTGTGTGTGTGTGTGTGTGTGCTGACTGACACACACACACAGTAAAATCACTATAATTTTCCTGTGAGAAAAATGAGACAAAATGATACCCTTTCATTACACAAACTGAAACACACACACACACACACACACACACACACACAGACACACACACACACATGGTTAAAAGGCCGGTTGGCAGGTTTCATGCTGATGATGAATACCCCGGGGTAGGAGGACGGAGCTGTGGGGGGGTAAATGGCCCTGACTCAGGGGTTAAATGTCTGTACTTATGAACATGGATGGAAAGGTCATGCTCCTCGGCTAGCGTGACTTCGACACGTTTTACACGTGTAGTTGTCAGATAAACTTCATATTCGCTTATTTGAACTTCATTACAGGGCGTGACATCAATGCAACACACGTGTGCATTAAGGAGGTGTGTGAGTGTGTGTGTGTGTGTGTGTGTGTGTGTGTGTGTGTGTGTGTGTGTGTGTGTGTGTGTGTGTTTAAATTAATTAAAGAAGTATGAAAGAATAAATTAGCTCAGGAGGAAATAATGCCGGCATTCAGAATACAGAATCTGCTTTACAGAGGGGGAATGAAATGAAAGAGTGAGAGAAGAAAAGAGAGAAGGGACGGATCATTTAAAGGACAGGGAGAGAGTTTGAGAAGAGAGAGAGAGAGAGAGAGAGAGAGAGAGAGAGAGAGAGAGAGAGAGAGAGAGAGAGAGAGAGAGAGAGAGAGAGAGAGAGAGAGAGAGTGTGTGTGTGTGTTATGCAGTATTATTAGTGTTTATGACGTAAATGCAGATCCGGTGAGGTGTTGTTTTGTCGCTAGTCTATTATTTACACACACCCCAAGTTTCACCGCTGCACTTTTTTCCCTCCGAGACTCGGACACATTGCTGTTTTTCCCCTCAGCTTTCTTCCCTACTTACTTCTACACCACACACTAGAGGGATGAGGGGATGGAGAGACTGCAGTTAGAGAGAGAGAGAGAGAGAGAGAGAGAGAGAGAGAGAGAGAGAGCGAGCGAGCGAGAGAGAGATGTACTGTAATGTGGCACGTTCTGTCCGAGCATGGTAAGCAAAAACGCGTTTCCTGCGTCACTCTTTAGGAAAGAGTCAAAGGAAGAGAGTTTGTGTGTGTTTGGGGGTGGGTGGGGTTGGGGGGGGGTGTAGAGAGCATGATAGATAAAGTCCTCCAGCTCTCCCTAACGCCATTTTCACACTTGACCCAGATTCATGAGTGCTCTCTCCGGAGCAATTGCGGGCTCATTCAAGGGCTCATTCAGGGCTCATTCAGGGCTCGTTCAGGGGCTCATTCAGAGGTTTGTTCAGGGGCCTCATTCAAGGGTTTTTTAGGGGCTCAATTGGGGGTTTGTGCAGGAGCTCATTCAAGGGTTTGTTCAAGGGCTCGTTCAGGGGTGTATTCAGGGGTTTGTTCAGAAGTGTGTTCAGAGGTGTATTCAAGGGTTTGTTCAGGGGTGTGTTCAGGGGTGTGTTTAAGGGTTTGTTCAGGGGTGTGTTTAGGGGTGTATTCAGGGGTGTGTTTAGGGGTTTGTTTAGAGGTGTGTTCAGGGGTGTGTTCAAGGGTTTGTTCAGGGGTGTATTCAGGGGTGCGTTTAGGGGTTTGTTCAGGGGTGTGTTCAGGGGTTTGTTTAGGGGTGTGTTCAGGGGTTTGTTTAGGGGTGTGTTCAGGGGTTTGTTTAGGGGTGTGTTTAGGGGTTTGTTCAGGGGTGTGTTTAGGGGTGTGTTTAGGGGTGTGTTTAGGGGTTTGTTTAGGGGTGTGTTTAAGGGTTTGTTCAGGGGTGTGTTTAGGGGTGTGTTCAGGGGTTTGTTTAGGGGTGTGTTTAGGGGTTTGTTTAGGGGTGTGTTTAAGGGTTTGTTCAGGGGTGTGTTCAGGGGTGTGTTTGGGGGTGTGTTTAAGGGTTTGTTCAGGGGTGTGTTTAGGGGTTTGTTCAGGGGTGTATTCAGGGGTGTGTTCAGGGGTGTGTTTAGGGGTTTGTTCAGGGGTGTGTTTAGGTTTTGTTTAGGGGTGTGTTCAGGGGTTTGTTTAGGGGTGTGTTCAGGGGTTTGTTCAGGGGTGTGTTTAGGGGTTTGTTTAGGGGTGTGTTCAGGGGTTTGTTTAGGGGTGTGTTCAGGGGTTTGTTCAGGGGTGTGTTTAGGGGTTTGTTTAGGGTTGTGTTCAGGGGTTTGTTTAGGGGTGTGTTCAGGGGTTTGTTCAGGGGTGTGTTTAGGGGTGTGTTTAGGGGTTTGTTCAGGGGTGTGTTCAGGGGTGTGTTTAAGGGTTTGTTCAGGGGTGTGTTCAGGGGTGTGTTTAGGGGTGTGTTTAAGGGTTTGTTCAGGGGTGTGTTCAGGGGTGTGTTCAGTGGTGTATTCAGGGGTGTGTTCTGGAGCTCATTCAGGGACTCGGGGGTCATGGCAGCTTTGCTTTTTAAAAATCAGGCCATGAGCTTATAATTTCTGTAAATATTTCTCCTTCGGTTCAGCAGCGTTTTGTGAAATAGGAGACATGCAATTTGTTCCATCACTCAACTCCACACACCATACTCCACACACTCTACTCCACACACCATACTCTACACACCATACTCTACTCCACACACCATACTCTACACACCATACTCTACACACCCTACTCCACACACCATACTCTACACACCATACTACACACACCCTACTCCACACACCCTACTCTACACACCCTACTTCACACACCCTACTCTACACACCATACTCGACATACTCTACTTCACACACCATTCTCCACACACCCTACTCTACACACCATTCTCCACACACCCTACTTCACACACCCTACTCTACACACCATTCTCCACACACCCTACTCTACACATCATTCTCCACACACCCTATTCTACACATTATTCTCCACACACCCTACTCCACACACCCTACTCTACACACTCTACTCCACACATCTTACTCTCCACACCATTCTCCACACACCATTCTCTACTCACCCTACTCCATGCACCCTACTTTATACACCCTATTCTTCAGGATGAGTATATAGAGTGTATGGAGGAACATGTATGGAATAGAGCATGTGGAAGAACATGTTTGGAGCTCTGATGTTTGCACTCTGAAGTGAACGATCCTCATCATTGTGGCGGACATCGAAATCGGATGATGAACAGATTACGTGGAACGTAATGTATACGGTGTGTGATGATTTGCCGAGTCAGCTTCCTGTGTGTGTGTGTGTGTGTGTGTGTGTGTGTGTGTGTGTGTGTGTGTGTGTGTGTGTTGTTGCTGAATAAAGAGTTTCTGATTCCAATAAACTCTATAAACTAATAAAATCTAAATAGAGCAAAATCCTGCATCGCCTCTTTTTCCTCGTTTTTAATTCCCATGTGTTCGAGATAAGCGTTTATTTCCCAGATAGCATTGCTCAGCATTTGCTGAAGAGCGTGGAGATTTGGAACACGGGCCGTGTGTGTGTGTGTGTGTGTGTGTGTGTGTGTGTGTGTGTGTGTGTGTGTGTGTGTGTCTGAGAGAGAACGAATATGCAGCTGAGTATTAGAATTCACAGCAGATATCTGCTGTTCTACACACAGGGAAGAATGTCACTCTCTCTCTCTCTCTCTCTCTCTCTCTCTCTCTCTCTCTCTCTCACACACACACACACACACACACACACACACACACACACACACACAGGTCTCTCTGACAGAGAGCAACATGTTCAGTAATTCAGTACCTGTCCACATCACAGCCGGCTTAGACCCGACCTCTGGAACATCTCTCCTTTTATCCCCTAAACCCCATTTCCTGTTTACTAGAAGGTCTAAAAGAACACGAAGCGCAAACGTAACACACACACACACACACACACACACACACACACACACACACACACACACACGTTCAGAGAGAAAAAGAGAGATATAGAAAAAAGAGAGAAAGCACAGGAGGAGTGATGGGGAAGAGGGAGAGATGGAGAAAAATAATAAGACACAGATAGAGGAGCAGAAACAGGAAGCGAGGAAGAGAGTGAGAGAGAGAAGGAAAGAGATGGAGAGCACTGAACAGAATAATATGAGATAGAAAGATAAACAAAGAGTGATAGAGAGGAAAGAGAGAGAGGAAAGATGCTGAAGATGGATTGGGTGGGATGAAAGGGAAAGGAAAATGAGAGAGAGAGAGAGAGAGAGAGAGAGAGAGAGAGAGAGAGAGAGAGAGAGAGAGAGAGAGAGAAGAGAGGTGACATGCAAAAGTGACTGAAAGAGGGGGAGAGATTAGTAGAGCTCTGAAGAATGACAGAAAGAAAGGAAAAAAAGAGGTGAAGATGAAGAGAGAGAGATAGAGAGACAAACAGCAGGAGAGATGGAGAGACACAAACACTAACATAGGAAAACAAGAGAAAGAAAGAGAGTGGGGGGGTGTCAAGAATTAAAGCAAACTTTAAAAAAGGAGAAGAAAACCGTTTACCTAACCCCCATCTTCAACTTTCTACACCCTACACTCCCTACACCCTACAACCCTCACTCCCTACACCCTACACTCCCTACACCCTACAACCCTCACTCCCTACACCCTATACTCCCTACACCCTACACACCATACTCCCTACACCCTACAACCCTCACTCCCTACACCCTACACTCCCTACACCCTACTCCCTACTCCCTACACCCTATACCCTACACTCCCTACTCCCTACACCCTACACTCCCTACACCCTACACGCCCTACACTCCCCACACCCTACTCCCTACACCCTATACCCTACACTCCCTACTCCCACTCCCTACACCCTACACTCCCTACACCCTACACTCCCTACACCCTATACCCTACACTCCCTACTCCCTACACCCTACACTCCCTACACCCTACACGCCCTACACTCCCCACACCCTACTCCCTACACCCTATACCCTACACTCCCTACACCCTACACTCCCTACACCCTATACCCTACACTCCCTACTCCCTACACCCTACACTCCCTACACCCTACACTCCCTACACTCCCCACACCCTACTCCCTACACCCTATACCCTACACTCCCTACTCCCACTCCCTACACCCTACACTCCCTACACCCTACTCCCTATACCCTACACTCCCTACTCCCTACACCCTACACTCCCTACACCCTACACTCCCTACACTCCCCACACCCTACTCCCTACACCCTACACCCTATACCCTACACTCCCTACTCCCTACACCCTACACTCCCTACACCCTATACTCCCTACACCCTACACACCATACTCCCTACACCCTATACTCCCTACACCCTACACTCCCTACACTCTCTACACCCTACTCCCTACACCCTACACCCTATACCCTACACTCCCTACACCCTACACTCCCTACACCCTACACTCCCCACACCCTACTCCCTACACCCTATACCCTACACTCCCTACTCTCTACACCCTACACTCCCTACACACCCTACACTTCCCACACCCTACTCCCTACACCCTATACCCTACACTCCCTACTCTCTACACCCTACACTCCCTACACCTTACACTCCCTACACCCTACACTCCATACACCCTACACCCTATACCCTACACTCCCCACACCCTACTTCCTACACCCTACACCCTATACCCTACACTCCCTACTCCCTACACCCTACACTCCCTACACCCTACACTCCATACACCCTACACCCTATACCCTACACTCCCTACTCCCTACACCCTACACCCTACATCCTACTCCCTACTTCCTACACTCCCTACTCCCTACACTCCCTACACCCTACTCCCTACACCCTACTCCCTACACCCTACACTTCATACTCCCTACACCCTACACTCCCTACACCCTACTCCCTACATCCTACTCCCTACTTCCTACACCCTACACTCCCTACTCCCTACACTCCCTACACCCTACACCCTACTCCCTACACCCTACACTCCATACTCCCTACACCCTACACTCCCTACACCCTACTCCCTACATCCTACTCCCTACATCATACTCCCTACAACCTACACCCTACACTCCCTACACCCTACACTCCCATTACCCTACACTCCCTACAACCTACACCCTACACTCCCTACACCCTACACTCCCAACACCCCACACTCCCTACACCCTAAACTCCCAACACCCTACACTCCCTACACCCTAAACTCCCTACTCCCTACACCCTACACTCCCTACTCCCGACACCCTACACTCCCTACTCCCTACACCCTACACTCCCTACACTTCCTACCCCCTACACTCCCTACCCCCTACACTTCCTACACCCTACACTCCCTACACCCTATACTCCCTGCTCCCTACACTCCCTACACCCCTCACTCCATACACCCTACACCCCCGTATCCCTACACCCTAACTCCCTACACCCTAAACTCCCCACACCCTAATTTTCCTGCTCTCTACACCCTACACTCCCTACATTCTCTACACTCTACACCCTACACTCCCTGCACCCTACACCCATCACTCCCTACTCCCTACACTCCCTACACTTCCTGCACTCCCTACACCCTACACTCCCTACACCCTATACTCCCTACTCCCTGCTCCCTACACTCCATACACCCCTCACTCCCTACACCCCCTACACCCTACACTCCATTATCCCTACATCCTAACTCCCTACACCCTAAACTACATCCTAAATTTCCTGCTCTCTACACCCTACACTGCCTACATTCTCTACACTCTATACCCTACACTTCCTGCACCCTACACCCATCACTGCCAACACACTACTCGTGCTCGGAGTGTACATACCACCTAGCGCTAATGCTAAGGAAATGCTCAGTGTACTCTACGGGACCATTAGAGAAATAGAAAACACACACCCTGACGAATTGTTTATTGTCGCTGGAGATTTTAACCATCAAATCTCAGGACTGTGCTTCCCACATGTAAAGAGACCAAAACAGTGGGAAAGTAAGGCAGCACATGGAATAAACAGAAGGTGAGCAAAAGAGAGAGAGAGAGAGAGAGAGAGAGAGAGAGAGAGAGAGAGAGAGAGAGAGAGAGAGAGAGAGAGAGAGAGATGGACAAAGAGATGGATGGCGAAAGAGAGAGATGGAGAAAAAAAGAGTGATAGATGGACAGAGAGATGGATGGAAAAGAGAGATTGACAGAGAGAGAAAGAGAGACAGAAAGACATTGAAAAAACTAGAGATGGGCAGAATGATGGAGGGAAAGATAGATGGAGAGAGAGAGAGGGGGGTGTATTACAGTAATTAATTGTATAAACACTGGATTAATTGGTATTTAATGACAAATCCACGATACAGAAGAATGTGTGCTGTAACTCTATATGGTCACGAGACTGGGGTTTTCCTCCACACACACACACACACACACACACACACGCGTGCGAGCGCGCGCGCGAGCGGGAATATGTCAAAACACACACTACAGTAATTACACAGTCTGGAAAATTCTTAGAATTTTTACAGAACCCATTCCTGCATGTGTACAGTCTGTAATTCAATAACAATACATACACACACACACACACACACACACACACACACACACGCACGCACGCACGCACTAAAACTGAACATCGAACGTGAACATGAGATCAAGCTGAGAAGCAACATCTTACCTCCTAGAAGCAGGAACCCGGAGAGCAGAAGCCCGAGGTGCAGCATGGTGGGCAGAACTTCCATCCAGGGGGAGAAATCAAACAGCACAGAATCGGAGGAACAAACAGGGAGAAAAACCACGGGTTGGAGATGAAGCTTGGTGTGTCACATCATCCACAAATCTGAAGAAAGTCCACTCTGCGCTCAACTTCCCATCCTTCAGTCTGAGCTCCAGAAAACTCCAGCCCCAGTCTGAACACCACTACCTACTGTATACCTCCATCTGTCCCCATGTACATGCAGTCTAATTAACCCGCTATCACACACACACACACACACACACACACACACACACAGAGCCGCTGGGTATAACCCGGGATAGTCCTCACCGCGCTCGCGCTCCAACCAACTTTCCACAAAGAAATTAATTAGAAAATAAAATAAAAACAACAGGATAATGTCGGAGCGCGTGAGCCCCAGTTTCCACGTGTCTCACGTCATTTTAACGCAAACGCCGAAATTCCAGAAACGTCGGTGCCGTGCAGAGCGCGCGCCCGCTCCGACCGCTGCTTCCTTTCAATTAATTTCTTTTTTTATTATTATTATTGCTGCACATATATATATATATATTTTAATTATATTTCCTTTACGTTCTTCTGATGTAATTTCTTTTATTAATTTGTATCATTGTTATATTATTATTATTGTTATTATTATTGTTGTTATGAGTCTAATTGAAACCCCTGTAGCGCTTAGAATCCGCTCCGTGGACCGCACGCGGCGCGCGCATCTCTCACCTCCTCCGCTCGAGCTCCTCGCGAAGGAATCGACTCGCCCCCCTCCCATTTTTTTATTGAGTCGATTCACCAGGAAAATGGAATCGGTTCTTAAGTTGGCTCTGTGTGTGAACCGTGTGGACGGTATACCGATCATCTGTTTCCGATCGATAATGATATTTTTATTTGTGCAAAAAATACAAAAATCTAAATGCAAGCAATTGAAATCAAATGAAAGCCCTGGGTGTGGGTTTCTGTCTGTGTATTATGTTTAATAATATTTTCACACGTAAAAATAAATGCGGAATCCGAATGATTTAATAACTATAAAAAACCTTTTGTGACTTTAGCACACTTTTTTAATAAAGTCTATGTATCTATGTGGTGATATCAAAAAGTTTCGAGACGAGCTCTGTTTAGTACTTTATCTATCTGCATTTACACACATTTACACAAATATTCCGCTTGCACAGTATTACAGCGCCCCCAGTGTTCATACCACATCTGGAACATGTCCTGGAAGTCTTTATATCTACACACTGACTAATGAAAGTTGGTGCTCCCTGTGACTGTGTATGCAGCTGTGTGCTGCCATCTGTTGGTCTGCTACAAGATTACTCACGAAACCTTTTAAAATCACCATATATATATATATATATATGATCTGATTATATATTTGGGAGGAGTGGTGGCTCCAGCGGTTAAGGCGCTGGGTTGCCGATCGGAAGGTCTGGGGTTCGAGCCCCGGTATCGCCAGGCTGCCACTCTTGGGCCCTTGAGCAAGGCCCTTAACCCTCTATGCTCCGGGGGTCCCTTACAAGGGAAATATCAAGGTCCGTGACGTCGGAGTGACGTGGGGCCGCCTTCCCGTGGGCTCACCACCTGCAGGAGGGACCGTAAGGGACGGTGCTGTGAGGATTGGGCAGCAGTCGAAGGCGGGGGCCTGCTTAGACTGCTGCCCCCGCGACCCGAATTACGGATAAGCGGGAGAAAATGAACGAATGAATGATTATATATTTCATGATTGCATATAGAATAAGAAAAGGAATTCATCTCACCCTCATGCAGAATCATTGCGAGCTTCAACTATCGATGCGTAGGAAAAAAAATGCAACTGAAACAAGTGCTGGAATTTGGCCCAGGCAAAAGTGGTCATTTTATTAAATAAATAAAACATCCTGGGGACTGCAAAAGTCAATAAAATGGAAATTAAATAAACATTAAAACGTGCCTATTTGTTTGGTGTGGCACGGTACCAAATGATCCTCTGCCCGGTACCGGTCCATGGTCTGGTGTTGCAGATCCCCGATTTAGACTACAAGCAGGAAGTCGACCGTTTAATCTCTTTATTATGTTAAATAAAGCTATGAAGAGAGAATATCTCTGATTCAGGGCTTCCTCTTGACTGCACCAGAACTCAGCAACCTTCTGGCTCTGATATTATTTTTTGGAAATACGGTATATTCTGAATATGACATATTTAACAGATGCTCCTCATAAGCCAGTTGGTGCTGTGGACCTACATAGTGAATACTTTGTGTGCTTTGGGATTCTGATGAACAGGATGGTTCTGATGAATGGATCCATTCAACTTTACCTACAGCTCTGGGGATCTTTTCAGGTCATGGTTCTCCAACATAATGACTGGTCACTACAGTCTACTCCATCTATCCTTCACTCTCTACAACTTACGCAATAGTTCTTACTTCCCTACACCCACTTTTTATTCCCTCCACCTTCTACCCCCTACAACTTAACCATAAACTACTCCTGAATGTTGTTCGCTGTAATCTTTTTTAGTTGTCTGTATGAAAAATTTGCTTGATCCTTAAGGGGAAATATTTAATTGGAAACGAATCCCTGAGAGCAAAGAAAGTTCAGGAAGCCCTGCTTTGTGCTGGGACTCTGGAGGTGAACATGGCGAAACAGTTCTGCACATATGTATGCAAATTAGGCTTTGTTTAATTAAATATACTACTTTATACTGACATTGTTTGTATAAATGATTTTAATAGATTTGCAGAATAATTTTTAATGGCATCAAAGATCGGTATTTGGGCCAATTCATTTTCAAACAATGAACATACAATTAACATAAACATTTCAGTAATGTTTTTTTTTTCTTTTTGTAAAACCGATAAAAATCGGTCTATATCGTGACGACACACAGCAGCTTCTAATTTATAGCGAGAAACAACATCACATGGCAATCTGTTGATTAGTGGGTGGAGCTTAAAGCTTTCGAACTCACTACTGTATGATGTAATAATTGTAGCGATAAAGCAAGACATTAGCTTTCATTTGATTCAAGAGTAAAAAGTTGAAATTCATTCATTAGGTTAGAATATATTACAATTTTGATAGTTTTCTTACTTCACTTTGAGTTAAAGCTAAAAAAAAAAAATTCAAATCTAAATTTTCAGACTAATAAGACTAATAAAAAAAAAAATCTCAAAAAACTGACATACGTGAAAATATGGTGAGTCGCCCGTTTTGTTTGAGGACTCGATCCGATGTTCTAACCTTGGTCCGCTATCAGTTTGATATTACGGCTAAATCTTATAGTTTTTATAGTTTTTTTATAGTTCTAGCAGGTTATAATGAATTGGACGGGAATCGGGTTGTAAAGACGTGTTCGGAGCGGAGACGCTCAATCCAATCAGGCAGCCCTGCCAACTTTCCTGCTCTCATACAAAAATAATCAAGTTTGTTGACCGCTCCGCTAAAAGCGGCAATAACTCAGGCTTCTCGCGGTCAGGAGCTCGTAACAAATCACTCTGTGCCTCCGACGCTTCCTCTGTGTGCCGAGCTGGAAGCCATCTTGTTTCGTATTATCACGATTTACAGCACAGAGAGCTGAAGTCTGGCACCTCAGCGTCCGACACCGACGGGTTTATTACCAGATCTCGTCAAATAAAGAGATCCTGCAGTCTTATGGCATTTTATGCTTTGTTATGAAGGCATAATGGCTTATGACCATGTTTATAATGCCTCACACATATATATATACGGTTGTACGGGTCTTTATCCATAGCATGGCATAATAAGACTATTATTATGTTTATAATGTGTTATACATGTCTATGAAGGCTATACACAAAATAATCTGTTTGACATTACCGCCATGTTCATAACGCCTTATACATTTCTATAGCGGTCATAAGTATAAAGATTTTTGATTACATTTATATCATGTTATAATCCACTCTTATGACATTATGACCCTGTTTATAATGCCTTATACTTTTCTATAAAAGTTATATCCATAAAAATCAATGCATACATTTAAATCTCTCATTACACTAATATTATAATGCCTTATAAATGTCTATAACGTTCATAAATTTAATGAACAATGTATACAATTATTATGTTATAATCGAATCATATGACATTACAAGCATGTTTATAATGCCTTATACAGTTCTATAAAGGTTGTACGGGTCTATATCCATAGCATGTTATAATCTATTTGTATAACACTATTACTATGTTTATAAATGTATAGTGACCTATTAATTCTTTCAAATCATGTCATAAAGCCTTCATATAGCATTATACACAGTGTTAATTGCAAGCAACTTGTTACAAAAGGCATTAGTTTATAATATGTTAAATATGTATCATGGCCCACAGACACTGTACATTCATACCATGTTATAATGTGTTCATAAATACATTATGCACTTTTTAATTACGAAACATTATTATAGGTAATACCTTTGCTGGTATTTAAGTATTTATGAAGGTCCTATGTATTACCTATAAATACATCAATACAATATCACAATGCATTCATAAGAGCATTATAGAGTGTATTAATGATGCATCATTTCTTACAGCAATGTCTATAATGCTCTTATGAATGTCTATTGCATATTCATTTATATTCATATTCATGTCTTCTATTGCATTCATTTATATTGACATTATACCCATTGCTCTAAATGATTATGAAAAGGCATTGCATGTTATAAACAATGTTTTATAATGAACATAGGAAGGCCTATGATGTATGACGACTAATGCATACATTCATAACATTTTATAATGCTTTCATATACACCTTGTTGTAATTATGCATAAGAAATCAAGGTCCGGGTCGCTTTGTGACTTGTGGTTACTCATTATTATGGCAGGTGAAGGTGCATAGGCGCATCATAGGCGTGTCACGAGAACTACTTTGCGATTCATGCACCCATCGAGATCGTATGAGAGAAAAAAAAAGCTGCAAATTAGAATGCATTTTTATTAACACACAAAGCACAGTGTGTATCACACCGGAGCATTGACGGTGTTGTTATTATTATTATTATTATTATTATTATTATTATTTTTATTATTATCACACTATAATATACTGCCATTTCTGGCTCTAAGCAGCTGATGACTTGTGTTGAAATGTACTCACAATGAAACAACAATGACCCCCTGTGGTACTTTTAGAGCTCTTCTGTACGTTCGTGTGTGTGTGTGTGTGTGTGTGTGTGTGTGTGTGTGTGTGTGTGTGTGTGTGTGTGTGTGTGTGTGTAGGAGAGAGAAACAGAATGTAGAATCTATCCATCTCATACAGCAGATTTAAGCTCAGTATTCTGTACACCAACGATAGAGAGTGTGAGAGAGAGAAAGAGAGAGAGAGAGAGAGAGAGAGAGAGAGAGAGAGAGAGAGAGAGAGAGAGAGAGAGAGAAAAACCTTCCCTGTACGAATCTATAATCTTGGGTTGATCTATAATCACTTGTGCTGAACACTTGAAGTGATCCGATCGGCATCATCCATTATTAAAGCGACAGGTTTTAGTCCAAAACAAAAAGCTACAAATTCCCTTTCCTTCTTACACAGTTGATTAGCCACAGCGTGCCGGTATCTCAAATATACCGCTTTATTTTTGGAGCTAATTCACCCAGCAGGCGAATTACAGCTAATCAGATACGCCGTGTCGTGGAGTGAGTAAGTGAGGGGAAAAAACGCCTGCTGCTGTGGTGAAAATTAATCAATGGAAGGTTGACTGGTATTGACGCAAAGTCATGAAGTGTCACGAAGTGTTATATAGCTCATATATCCTCTTGTTACGACCATGTTTATAATGCCTTATACAGTACATGCCTATGAAGGTCATAATGTACAACGATTGATGTAAACATTCATTATGTTACATTACATATAACGTCTTATACATTTCTATAACAGTCATAAGTATAAAGATTTTTTATTACATTCATATCATGTTATAATCTATTCATATGACATTACGACCATGTTTTTAATGCAATTATAACTTTCTATAAGAGTTATACCCATAATGATCAATGTATACATTTAAATAATAGAAAATGACATTACACTAATATTATAATGCGTTATAAATGTCTATAAAGGTCATGCATTTAATGAACAATGTATACATTCATAATATAATAATCGAATTGGATGACATGTGCAACCATGTTTATAATGCCTTATACAGTTCTATAAAGGTCATACAAATAAAGGTAGGTGTGTGTGTGTGTGTGTGTGTGTGTGTGTGTGTGTGTGTGTGTGTGTGTGTGTGTGTGTGTGTGTACAGTATATTATATTATGAATTACAAATGATAGCAATCTTTATAATGTAATGAACTAAAACACTGTGCATTTATTCATGAAGGCTGTGTGCATAATGAATTATTATAACATTTATATTAAGTTGTAATGTATGTTATATGAACATTATTAGAATGACTTAAAAATAGGCTTTACAAGGTATGGCAATCTTTATATTTATTATAATTAGTTACAAAAATACACAATGCATAAATTTTTATCAAGTATTTACTAAATATTTAATCTATAATTACCCACATTCATTGAAGATCTCTAAGATGTTATAACATCATAATGCAAGTTAATAGAATTATAAATAAAAAGGCATTGCGGTCGTTATAATGCGTAAACAACCCCATAAACACTGTGTAGTATGACATCATGCACATTGTTCTAAACGCATTATATCTGGTGTAGCAATGTTACAAAGCCCTGACACTGGAGACTCCTTCCTTCCTTAATACATTTTACACTCATCTGCTTATATAAAGTGGACAAGCCGTCGCTATAGAAACGGTGTTATAGATTGTTTTTGTCTGTTATGTTATGGAATGTTATTACTGTAAATCCTGTAATGGTTTGTCCTTTGGTTGAAGTTGTTAGAGGTTGTGGGGGTTAAAGACATGAAGGACGCTCGGTTATCGGAAAATAATTACCCTCAGGGCCGTAACGGTGACGCCGCTCCTTTGATTATTTTTCCTAGAGACCGGCGCCGGCAGCGTGTCCCAATTCCTTAGCTAAATATCGTGACAGAATGCTAGAAGAAGCACCACTTTAATAAAGTCTTTAATAAGAAGCAGCTTCCGTGTCCATGTCTGATGATTTCCGTACGTCGTACCTTCATCGTCCGGCGTTAATCAGATGTTTAAATGAAGACTAAGAGCGCTTCTGAAGTGGAAATTCAGACTAGCGGATTAGCCTGAGCCTCTATTAGACAACTTCAATGAGCTGCACACACACACACACACACACACACACACACACACACACACACACATACACACATATGATCATGATAATGGAAAAAGAAAAAAAGACCCCTGGCTCCCTTAATCATATTCTTATCCTTGTTCCTTGGTCATGTCCTCGTCACGGACCTCGAGTACCTTTGAACGAAAGCTCCCTTCAGGCTCACACACACACACACACACACACACACACACACACACACACACACACACACACACACGGAGCTCTAAGCGTGTGACTGCATTCTCGTTTATCTTATGCTTAATTAAGTCAGCCAGAGTGCTGTTTAAATCCATAATGTGAATTCCACCCCATCCGCTCGGATCCGAAGGCCTGGCGTTCGTCCCAATTACAAATAAAAACACTAAACGCAATTATAATTATGAGGTTCGTCTAAAGCCCCGTCTTTCATGTAGGTCTTTCGCGCCTCCATTTTGTTGATGAAAGCCTTTGATGTCTGGCGGCTCAAAGCGCAACAGATGAGAGACGAGGAAAGGAAAGGGGAGTCGAGCGTGGGGGAGAAGGCCTGAGAATCAATAAGGTGAGCCGAGCCGAGCCGAGCCGACGTCTCTTTTATTGAGGAATTAGCATAAAGCCCAATGTGTCGTAGCAGAAGCAGATTGCAGAGCACTCCATGGATACACAGCTAAACATCTCAATAATGATTCTGTAACCTGAATTGATGGCATTTCTGCAGAAATCATCAATGAGATAGTGAGCATAGTGTCCTGTCTCGAACCTGGTGTGTTCCCAGTGCATTCCCATTGTGTATCCAAGGTGTGTATCCAGTATATTTCTGTTGTATTCCCAGTGCATTCCCATTGTATTCCCAGTGCATTCTCGTTGTATTCCAAGTGCATTTCCATTGTATGTCCAGTGTATCCCTAGTCTATTCCCAGTGTATTCCTGTTGTATTCCCAGTGTATTCCTGTTGTATTCCCAGTGCATTCCCATTGTATTCCTAGTGCATTCTTGTTGAATTCCCAATGCATTCCCGCTATATTCCCAGTGTATCCCTAGTGTTTCCCCAGTGCATTCCCATTGTTTTACCACTGTATCCTTAATGTATTTCCAATGCATTCACCCTTGTATTCCCAGTGCACTCTTGTTGGATTTCCACTGTAACCCCAATTTTTTTCCCAGTGCACTCTTATTGTATTCCCAGTATATCCATAGTGTGTTCCCAGTGCATTCTTGTTGTATTTACGGTTGTATTTCTGGTGTTTTCCAGTTAAATGCATGAATATTCCTGATGAATTGTTAATATATTCCTGATCTATTAATTTATTTACATTGTATTTCTGATGTATTTCTGGTGTGTTCTCAATGCATTCCCAATGTGTTCCTGGCACATTCCCAGTGTATTCTTGGTGTATTCTCAAAGAATTCTCTGTGTTTTGTGAAAAAAAGGTCTAGAGAGAAAGTAAGAACATAACTTTGGAATGAAGAATACCTGGAAGATTTTCCAGGATTCCTGGTTAGATACAAAGGTTGGTTCATGGGTTTCTTGGGGTTTCCAGTTTTCTCCCACCTCCTATAAACATGGAGTGAGTGAGCATCGCATCCTGTCTTGAACCTGTTGTTTTCCCAGTGTATCCATCGCGTGTTCCCAGTGTATTCCCAGTTGTATTACGGTTGTATTCCCAGTTGTATTCCAGGTATATGCTTGTGTATTCCAGATGTTTTCTCGATGTACTGTATTTTGGATCAATTCCCAGGCTATTCCCAATGTATTTCCAATGTATTCTTAGTGTGTTCCAAATGGATTCCCAGTGTATTTGTGGTGTATTTTCAAAGCATTTTCTGTATTTTCCCAGATATTTCCCAATGGATTCCAGGATTTGGGGCTTCATCCCAAATGTTTTTTACATATGTGTCCGATATAATAATAATAATATTAATAATATAATAATAATCACACAATACAGTAATATAACAAATGTTTTCGTAGGTAGCTGATGAAGCCCATTATGAGAACTTCTCACTTTTCCAGCCAGATGTAGTTCTTCTGCAAACTGCTACCACAAACACTTTGGAGGCACACAAATGTTTTTGGATTTTATGCAGTGGCATAAAATCTTTCTTTCATTTAAACTAGGAGACCCAAATGCATGACCATGTCTCCATGCACAGTCAGAAGATGCTTTCCTTGGGTCAGAATGGAAGATCTTCTACCATAGAGCTCCCAATTAAACAGCTGACTGCACCCCAGGCCTCCTTACCGTCTCAACTACATCAGTACCTGACTTTCCCAACACCCCCTTGTAGCTGAATGAGCACAAATGTCCACAATATCTAGTGGAACTTGTTCCCAGAAGAGTGGAGGTTACCAGGAAATGGTGACTAGATGTGGAATGGGATGTTATGTTCTGGTATCCCACACATTTTTTTGCACGTTTTTGCAGTATGTAATGATGTGTGGAAGTGGGCGTGGCCAAAATTGGTGTATCGCTATTACAGAACACCACTTTAGGATTCATCAGACATGAGCAAAAGTTCAGCATGGAGGTGAGACGCCATTTCTACTCTATAACCAGTAAATAAGATTCGTCTGTTTTCCGTGTATTGTGTGAGATTTGTTCAGGATGATTATGCAGATTTGATAGCGACTAGCTGTCATTTTTCCAAATCAGCTTTTTTCACTTCCTGTTCATGCTTTTTAAACCGCCGTTATAACAGCATTACACCGAGTCCGTAAAAAAAACAAACATTTGCCTCTTGGGACATTAGTGTTAAAAAAAAAAGCCTCATGTTTCCGAGTGAAGCATCATCCGGTAGCGCAGCAGGAAGTGTGTTCTGCCTCGCAGCTTCTTCATAGCGCTCTTCCAGTTTCCTCCCACCTCCAAACAACATGCCAGGGAGAGGATTTAGTACTTCTACAAGATATGCGTGTGCAAGTGTGTGTGTTTGTGTGTGTGTGTGTGTGTTTTGCCCTGCGATGAACTAATAGCTCATGTCCAGCTCCAGGTGTACAGTACACGCTCCAGATCCACCATGACCTTGAGGAGAATAAAGTGCTTCCTAGAGAGAAATGAACAACCATGACAGGTCAGTAGTGCAGTTCAGACGAGGAGGTAAATATGAGCATATAGAGAGTTCCTCCATGCTCCTGTGACCTCAAGGACGGCGTACGCTTTAAATCATACTATAACAGCAGCAACAAGAGTTCCTGCGGTGATGGAGATGTAAGAGATAAGGAGCCTACGGTGCCTGGGAAATGTGTGAAGACTCCTTGTGTTTTATGGTTTTTCAGAGGCACAAACATTTTACTTTTGTTTCTAAAAAAAAAAAAAAAAAAAAAACTCTTTCTGAAGATTTAATTTAAGCAAACAAATGTCTAGATGTTCCACCTTGAAACATCCCCCCTAGACACTCTCAGCATCTCCAAACATTCAGCTGAAATACTTTGCTGTGCCCCTTGGAAAACTCACCAAAGATGTTCTTCACTAGATGGAGACGTTTCTTGTTTATCCCAGAGCAGTCCAGTAGGATTTAGGTGCGGTGACTGGTAGACCATGATAGACATCACTCCAGACGTCTGTCTGCTCAGTAAATAACACGTACAGAACTCAGACGTACGATTCGGCTCATCGTCTTGTTGTACGGTGAAGTCGGATCCAATGAGCCACAGTCCAGACGGAACTGCATGGTGGTGAAGTGTGGAATTGCAGCCATGTTGGTTCCTTTCACTTTCCATATGAGTCTCCAATCTTCCCTGCTCCAAAACAACCCTGAACTAGTAAGCTTCTGCCACCATGTGTGACTAAGGGGGTGAGGGAGTCTGGTCACATCTTCTCACGTGTTTTTTCATCTGACACAAGTTCTTCTGTTAGAGACAAAAATGTACCATTTGGACTCCACTGAACTTTCCTCCACAAAATGGACATGCATGTGTCTCAAAAACCAATAAAGACTCAGTGTCTCCACACTTTCCACAGCCACAGTAACTCCATTAGATGAAAAGAAAGGGGCGGGGTTACAGGAGAGCTCATCATGTTCCACGTGAGATAGACTGAGAAATATACGCGACACAAACCCGGCTGTGCAGTTTTCAGTCGCGTGGTTTCCGGTCTCACACCGAGAGGAAAAAAGAAACGCAGCAGGTTGTTTTGTATATTAAATTTGTTCTCATCTGCGCACACGGCTGCAAATCTGATCCAGCGTGTTTCCCATTACACAAACCTTTATTGCTATTTGCTGCTTATTTCCCAAAGCTCAAAACAATACAGCAGCTCTATACGGCCCGTTCCGATTCACTGCAGGTACCGGCGCCAGGGTTTGGAACTGAACACGGTTAAACAGAAGAATAAATATTGTATGTGTATAAATGTGTGTGTTTATATTCATTTTCTTGAACAGCGACTCGGAAATCACAGGTTTATATTCATTTAGTGTTTGATTTGGGGATTTTGTCGCGTTATCATGACGGTAATTGTTGTGTCGTTGAAACAATGCCAGTTACAATCCCTTCAGATGTTTATTATAATACACTCCGAAAGGTAAAGCCAAAAGTCGCTAATAATATATGTATGTGCTTCTTTTTGAACATCCAATTCCACATTGACTTTCCAGATGTTCCACTGGATTTTGTTTAGATTTGTGGAGATTCATTCATCCACAAGAGAGTTAGTAAATCCAGGTACTGATAGAGGTGAGAAGGTGAGGAGACCTGGGGTGCAGCCAGTGTTCACATTCAAAGTTTAGAGCGCTATAGCAGGAGATCCTCCACTCCAACCCATGTATCTTCATGGCGCTGGCTTTGTGCTGCAAAGGACCATTGTCATGCTGGAACAGATTTGGGTCTCCTAGTTCAAGTGAAGCTTTTGTGGAAGCACCACATTCTCAAGGCTAAAAGAAAACCCCAGGCATAATCAGCAGGACGAATCAGTGAAAGATCTATAGAGCTCATTAAAGCAGTAAATTTCCACTTGTATTCTTGGGAGAGCGCTTTCATATTTAATTACGCTACATGGCATTAATTAGGCGACTCAGGGGTTAAAGTGAGTGGGAGAGCTGGGAAGCGCTAGAATCGTTTCTCGGGAATGTAAATCATCGGCAGGCGTAATCGTCTCTTTCAGGCAAAGACGGCGGTGTTTAAAAAGCGAAACGTGAGCTTTTTTCACAAGTAGGCATTCGTCTCTCTTGTGTTATGCCAGGAAAGAAAATCTGCAAGCTTCTATCTCTGTCTTGGTGTATTCCCAGTGCATTTCCAAATAATTCCCAGCATGTTTCTGGTGTTTTCAGACACAGAAATATTCCTGATATAAGCTTCTGATTCACCATCATCCTACATCCTATAATCCTACAGCCCAATATAAGTGTATTATAAATCTATTACTCGTGTTTCCTCCATTTATTCTTAATTAATTCCCAGTGAATTCCTGAGAATTCCTGGGACTATTCCTAACATAAGCTTCATAAGCATATGTTCATAAGATAATTCACAACCTAATATCAGTGAATTACTACGGTATTCACAGTGTATTCCCAATAAATTCCCGGCGTATTCCTGGGAATAAACTTAACATAAGCTTCTAATTCACAGTAAACCTACAGTATAATCAGTGTATTCCCAAATAATTCCCAGTGTATCCCTAATGTATTCTCAGTGTATTCCCAATGTATTCCCAGATAATTCCCAGTGTATCTCTAATTTATTCCCAGTGTATTCCTAATGTATTCCCAGTGTATTCCCAATGTATCCCCAATGATTTCCGGTTAAGTCATTGTGTTCCCAGTGTATTCCTGGGAATATTCTTGAAATAAGCTTCTAATTCACAATAAAACTACAGTATAACCAGTGTATTTCCAATGAATTCCTGAAATATTCAGAGTGTATCCTTAATTTATTTCCAGTGTTTTCCCAGTGTATTCCTATTGATTTCCACTTAATTCATTGTGTGTTTCCAGTGAATTCCCAGTGTATTCCTAGTGATATTTTCAATGTATTCCCAGTGTATTCATAGTGTGTTTTCAGTGTAATTCGGCTGTGTTGTGAATGTATTTCCAGTATATTCAAAGTATGTTCCCAGTGTATTCCCGTATATTCCCACTGAATTCCTTTTGTATTCCGAGTGTGTTTATAGTGTATTCCCGGAGTATTCCCACTGTTTTCCAAGTGTATTCCCAATGTTTTCCCAGTGTTTTCCTAGGAATATTAATAAAATACCTTTTCTGAATATTCCTAGGAATATTAATAAAATACCTTTTCTGACCACCATCACCCCAAAACCAGTATAAAGCATCTAACAAAAATGTCTGTACATGAAATACTGCATCTGTATACACACACACACACACACACACACACACACACACACACACACACACACACACACACACACTGTACTTTTTACAGCTCTGTACATTTGCCAAAGAAAAGAAATAAAAAATCTGGAAAAAATTTTTAATGTAATAATAAAAACCTGCACAAATTCATCTCCTAAATCAGTCACATTATACAGTTTATTCTCCAGTGTTCTGGATTGTGATTGGTCAGGTGTGAGGTACTGACTCGTTTCCTATCACAGCAGCTCTATTGTCATGTGGCTACGTTATCGTTTCTATAGCAACCGCTTGGCAGTGTAAGTGGATGAAATATGAATGTGTTTAGTGTTTATTAATGATGGACTTCGTCCCAAAGCAGCTTCACAGAAATAAATCGGCAGGTCAAATCAGGTCAAGTGGCTTTTCATGATCATTTCAGCCACATATTCTTCTTTTGTTTGTATTATCGAGGCATCGGGAGCTCGCACCACTTCCAGTTGTGTCCCACCTCATGAAGATTTCAGATCTTCAAAGAGAAGCTGAGAACTCAAAATAACATTTCACATCTGCTCTTTCTCCATCATTAAACATATAAAGGCTCAGGCATGGAGGGGTCAGTGTTGGAAATATGAAGATCTCAGAAGTTAAGCAAATGTATGAGTTGCTCAAGAGCTCCTGGTTCCACAACTTCAACTGACTGTATACGACTATAGAAAGGACATTACTCATAATCACATGTTCCACTGCTCATGATATTTTGTTGGTTATATCTTAATGATTTATAATCACACTTTTGGTGTCACCCTGATGAGGATGGGTTTCACTTTTGAGTCTGGTTCCTCGCAAGGTTTTTTTCTCATACCATCTAAGAGAGTCACAGATGCCCAGGTTTACTCACTGTGGATGAAGACACACAAATTTAAATATAAGCAAATCAAGTTTTATAATTTTACTATCTGTAAAGTAGCTAAGAGACACCTTTCATTGTAATATGAAAAATTACAATGCCATAGAAATAAAATGGAATTGAATAGAATCTCCAGGATTATGGTGCTTCATGAAACGGCCTGAATAAACACAAAATGTTAGACACTACACACCTGTGCAAACAGCGTTTAGTGCAAACAAACACAATGCGATGAGAAAATAACGGCGTGATCGTGCAGTCAGACGCGTCCCAGACATTTGGATTGAACTTTGTACTCAATTGAAATGTGGGAAAAAACTGTTACTGTCTGAACGTGAAAACCCGAGTGTTTCTATACCTCTTTCCAGATGGCAGGAGGGTAAGAAGTGTGTGTGTGTGTGTGTGTGTGTGTGTGAGGGGTGTGTGTGGTTACTCCTGCCTGACTAACAGATTATCAATGTAAAGTTTAACACCAGAAATTTGCCCCAGTCGAAAGGAAAAAGTTAAAATGGTACGAGAAGAAACCGTGAGAGGAACCAGACTCAAAGTTGTTGGGAAACTGATGTTAGAGCACAGGATCAGCCATGATACAGCGCTCCTGGAGCTGAGAGGGTGCAGGATCTTACTCAGGGGCTGTTCGGTTTGAACCCCCAGTCTTCTGATGACCAGTAGTGGATAAACACAAACCATGTAGTTGAGTTACAGTAGAGACACTCAGTAAAATGTGACTCCAGTTAAAGTTAAAGTGTCACTTTTTTTTTTTAAACTTACTTGAGTAAAACTACAAAGTTTTTGCCTTCAAATGTACTGAAGTATCCAAAGTAGTGATTTATTATAACTATAATGCTCCTGTTATCATTTTTATCACAAGACTCTTCACTTAATCACCTCAGTTTATGTGTAAAGACTCGAATGTGACTCTCAGCACACTGATCTATTAATAGAATGATATTAATGACTCAAACACTGATTGATTTCTATTACAATCATCATGAACTCAAAAACTTTTCAACTACTTCAGTAAAAACGTGTAAATGAGGTCACGTGTGTGGTGGTGAGTTCCAGTCTGGAGTTTCTTCATCATTTATTCCTCTCTAAATGTTCTGCTTGATGTTGAACTGATGCTGAACTGTATGTTGGTGATCAGTAGATTCACCGAGCGCCGATCAGAACACGTGTAAAACAGAGCGTGCGCTCGATCCTGATTGGTGACTCGCTGCGTGTTTCACCAGTTACGTTTTTATCCTCATTAATAAAAAGGAACAACTTTGAAACGTAGTGAAGTTCAAATAAAAGTCCTCCAAAAAGGAAACACTTCAGTAAAGTACAGACACGTGAAAAAGAGACTAAATTATATTTAGTTTTACATTTACAGGACAGGATCGCTGGCACCGTCGCATAAACAGATTTATTTATTTATTTGAGTTATTGATATGTTGTAGTTTTCTAAAAACCGTTATTTTAACTTAGAGTTTTTCAAATAACAGTTTATGAGACCAGTGACAGAATAATTATTACAATACATGGCATGTAGCAGTGGTGTAAAGTATTTTAGTAAATGTACTTCGTTACTGTACTTTTTTCGGCTACCTTCAAGTTTTACTGTGTATTAAAAAAATAAGCAACTTTTGCTCTCGGCTCCCTGGTGGTTTAGTGGTTAAGATGCGGCGCTCTCACTGCTGCGGCCCGGGTTCGATCCACGGTCAGGGACCCAACCCCAGCCACTCTTAGTGCCGGTCCCAAGCCTGGATAAATGGGGAGGGTTGCGTTAGGAAGGGCATCCAGCGTAAAAACATGTGCCAAATCAAACATGCGGAGGATCCGCTGTGGCGCCCCCTAATGGGAGAAGCCGAAAGAAAGAAACTCTTGTTGCATTTAACTTTTTTTGGCTTTATCTCCCACGACTTACTGTATTTATTTTGCAGAAGAGGTGATATCGCCAACTACTGGGTATTAAAGGTACTAGATGAGATGTGATTTGTCTTTTTGTGTCGCATGAAGGCGAATTAGCATGTAACGGTGCTTCTACTTTGTGACATGATACCGTAATTTTACTTCTTAATTAAATAATTTTTTTTTAAAGATTTTAAGCTTTTCGAAAGTCCTGTTTGATCTTTGCTTCATTCTGGCATGTTGGAGAGGCTGTTAATGCGCTAATGTTGTTAGCGTGGTGTTAATGAGGTGCACGATTTGATTTGTATTTCAGGAAATAAAACCTCACGGAGCTTTTCACTAACACGTGTCGAGGACTCGTGCATCTTCGAGTCTAATTATGAGGCTTGATTAATATTCATTAGGCGTCAATACACTGTATGTTATTGTTCAAATCAGATAAACTTTTATTTAAGTCATATTGGCATCGGTGACATGCAGTGGAGTAAAGTATCAATTTTCAGCAGCTCTTTACATCTCGACACGTAGCTAAAGCTAATCATGGACTTGCTTGGACATGTATATGGACATGCATTAATGATGGAAATTGGTTTGGATTTTTTAAATAAAGCGCACAATAATAAGTGTTAGTGAAGAGAAATGACGAGTCGCTGGAGGAACATCGTCCAGAAAAGTATTAGGTTTTGATAAGTGATGGAAAAAACTGAACGGTGGATTCTCTTTATAGAAAGAGGCTTCGTATGGACTTGACGTATTTATACAGGGACGTTATGGATGAAGAGAACGGCTGCTAAACTCATCACGCTCATACCGGCGCTGGAACAGGGTCGGTTCCTCTCAGCGCGGTGATGGAAGAAGCTGTCAGTCAGAAGCAGGCGAGATAGCTCCAGGCCGTCCTTTTCTCTCCGGGCCAAAGCTATACAGAGGCGCTTTAATGGCCCTCATGACTTAATCAAGATCACTGAGGCATGTAAGGGAGATGGAGTTAATAGCATTAGATGATGAGAAGGTCAGCCAGGTGTCTGCGGCTGATGCATTCCACCACCCTGCACTGTCAGACGCCAACACAGCTGAAGGAACGAGCGAGAACTTCTTGACGAGCAGATTTTCAAAAAGCCCCGAGCTGAAATCTTGCCTATTACAGGCTCATGAATATAAACACACACACAAACACACACACACACACACACACACACATCAGCACTAGGACCTCATCATCTAGAGTTACGCAGAGCTCCAGCTGTAACCCGAACATCTGCTGAAGCCATTACTCTGGACCACAATGCTCTTTTTGTTCTCTGTGTCAGAACCGATCTGGGGTTTACCCTCAGACGCATGGCTTCGATCTCCATCCAGACCAGCGTGAGGAAAGACCTACTGTATACATGGAATCCACATGAAATATCAGCTCTGTTTCTCCTGGAAAATTTGTCTGGTTCTCATTAACCAATTTAATCCAGACACATGGTTTTTTTTACATTCGATCTGTGGCTTGATCCTGGACAGGGTTCAGTCACACTTTTTTTGGATCGTCTTCACTTTGTGATGAGCTGGACCTGAAACAGGCTGTTTTTTTTTAAATCTCATGAACCTTCACAAAGACAAGCGTTTAATAGGAGACATAAAGCATGAAGGTGCTTTTAATGTCATCTACAGTGTTGCTCTTGATTACTCGGATGCGTCTCTGATTGAATGCACATCTGTGGATCGTTTGTGGTTTTTCTTAAAGGATCCTGGTGCATGTTTTTCTGAAATACTTGAAAATACAGCGAATGGAGTTGTAAAGATTTATGAAAGTCACTTTAATCATTGCCTGAAGATTTGGCATAAAAAATATGTTTCGAATAATATTTCACTGATCGACTTCCATTTCCACGTAAACATTTCCTGTTTTCCGTAACCGGTTCTCGAGGGGACGCGAGAAGAACCCGGTAAACGCGTTTCCTTTAATTTTCAAGAACGATCCAGACGTAATTGGAAAAGGCAGAGCTCTTGATTACGCTAATGAGGCAGAAGCAGCACAACAAGCGGCGTCTCACCGCCTCCGTGGCTTTTCCCTAACGGCTTCAGCGCTTTAATCTCCGAGCGCCAAGTCTGAGTGCACCTGGTTTTAATAAACCATCGTTTAGAGTAACGTTTGGACCCAAGAGCTCCGAAACCGCTCTCTTAATAAGCTCTAATAAACACGAGAATTCGGTCCGTGGGGGGAAAAGCGTTCATATTTATCTTTATTTCACTGCCATTGTGTGCGTTTCAGCTTCGGCTTCGGCTTCGGCCGCGTCTCTAATAGTGATTAAACTCCATCGGAGAACGAGTGGATCGTTTCTACGATCTCATTGGTCAGAAGGCATTGATTCGTTTCCTGGAACGTCAGCGTCGAGAGCAGTGCAGCTGGAGATCAGGATTTTACGTCAGTTAACACGCTCGCTGGAAAACGTTATCGTTTCCATTGCAACCACTTTCTCCTTTGCCTGTGTGTGAATACGAGACGCTGGTGACGGCGAGAACAGGAACACCGTCAAATGTAACCGTAAACGGATAAGAATGCAGCGTAGGTGGTTAATTGCAGTTGTTGGCCAATTGCTGTGATATAAAAAGAATAAAACCACAAGCTGCCTGAGCCACAACACTTCATTACATCACTCCAGCACCAGTGATTTCCCTCCACTGATTTATTCAGAAGTTCTATTTTATTAGATTATTTTTTATTTACATTTTAATTGAACTCATTATTTATTATTTTCTTCATTTAATGTAAATGGGTTTGATGCAAAGCTCAGTCTCAAATCAAAGTGTAATAAATAAATATGAGCTTGAAAATGGACCGGAATGTAATTGTAAGTCCTACAGACAAAAACAAAAAAAAACAAACAAACAAACAAATAAACAAACACATAAATGGCCCTGTATATGGATAATAAACACATTTGTGTGTGTGTGTGTGTGTGTGTGTGTGTGTGTGTGTGTGTGTGTTTGTCTGTCCATCTACCTGATTTTTTCTTTTATTATTATTATTATTATTATTATTATTATTATTATTATTATTATTATTAATGTTGTTACTGTAATCATCATAATCAGCATTACTGTATTTGTACACTTTGTTCAACAGGTACTCTCTCTCTCTCTCTCTCTCTCTCTCTCTCTCTCTCTCTCTCTCCCTCTCCCTCTCTCTCCATCTCTCTCTCCCCTTCTCTTTCCACCCCCCCCCTCCATCTCTCTCTCTCTTTCTCTCTCTCCCCTCATTCTTCGGTTCCTTGCTTGTATTTAATCTATTACAGCTCTAATAATAACCTGCATAGGCTCCAGTCAAACGAGGCCACACACACACACACACACACACACACACACACACACACACACACACACACACACACACAGGCAATGACAGATAGCCATGTCCTATCCAGAGGCCCATTAAAACTATATTTTCTTATCATTTTGCACAGAGCCGTTGCACTGTTTGTCCACGGGGGACGAATAAAGAGAATGACCTTCAAGAGGAATGGAGAGGAAACTCTATCATAGGAGTCACTTCATATTCAGCGACTTTAGCAATACACACACACACACACACACACACACACACGTTTGGAAGATGGATGGCGTTGCTCTGACAGAACACACTGCAGCAGACTGGAGTTCATGCGAATGCTTTGAAACGGAGACTCCTTTAATGTAAAAGGTTCAGAGAAGAGGAGGGTCTGAGAAGATCTGAGAAGATCTGAGAAGATCTGGCTGGGGCTGATTTCTTTCTCACTCAGACTGTGGATTCCGGCAGTGAGTCACGTGTGTAAAGGACATGAAGGACGTGGATTAAGCGAATACACTATCCAATCAAATCACAGAAAAATGAACGTAATGTAAAAGAAAGAATGAGTTCGAGGTTTTCGTGCTCAGTCCAGCGCAGGGACGTGGATACAAACCGTGATATCTTTAAATATGACTGCCTCCATATGTGGATGTTCATTTTACAACCAGGAGAGGGCGCTACTTTCTGCCGGTCACTATAATCATTAAAACAGTGCACGTTTGTAAAGGTTCACCAAAATGAGTGACAAGAAAAGAAAAATTGAGAGTAAAACCCGTGTTTTTCAGGTGAAATGGGAACATTTTTATTAAGTTTAAGGAGCCACTCGACATCGAGAAGCCACAGGTTTCTTCTTCTTCAGACTTTTCAGCAGTAGGAATGTTTTCTAAAATAAAATTAATCTATATATTTATGTGTTTGGGGGAAATGTAGGCACTGAATTAGTCTTATATCAAATATTTTATTACTGTTTTCATTTCTTTAAAAAGGCATAGTTCACCCAAAAACGAAGATGTTGTCGTCTTTTGCTCGCCCATATGATGCTCCGAGTCAGAATGAGTTCCTTTCCCCTTCTTTCATACAGAAGAAAATACGTGTGAGTAAATAATTAGAGGAT
>NC_139584.1:29166974-29224474 GCF_946808225.1 Silurus aristotelis | reverse complement strand
ATCAGTTTGTATATTAAGCCATCTATTCATCCATCTATTCATCCATCCATCCGTCCATCCATCTATTAATCCAGCCAGGAACTTCAGCCATCCATCACCTATTCAGTGCTACAGGCATCCCTTCTCAGCTCACTCCATCAATCTATCCAGCTGTCCATCTTATCACCCACCTCCACCAATGTGTCTTTTGTCATCTATCCATCCATCCATCTATCCATACATCCATTTACCCATTCATTCACCTGTAATCTGTATGTTTATTTTTTCTTTCCAACATTTTTAAGGCACATTCCGGATTCTATCCACTAATCCACCTATCTATCCATTCATCCATCCATCCATCCATCCATCCATCCATTTATCCAACTATTAATTTGTCTTTCCTTTTTTTCCATTATTCTTTCTGTCCATCCAATCATTACCATCCGACATCCATTTGTTTGTCCTCCATCAAACTTTTCATTTAGGCACATTTACCAATCCATTTATCCATCCGTTCGCCTTTTCTTGCTTTGATCCACCTATTCTCCTTTCTCACACCCATCCCTCCATCCATCCATCCATCTGTCCACCCATTCGTGCAAACATCCACCAGTCTATCCATCAATTCATCCATCAGACATCTATCTATTTCTTAACTTTTATTTGATTCATTGGTTTATTTTTTTATCCATCAATCTATTAGATCCATCCATCCATTCATCTGTTTCTTCTTTCTTTCATCTATACAATTAATCCATCTATTAATTTGTACATATATTCTTTAATCTATGTATTCAATTTGTCCTTCATTCCTTCTGTCCATCCATCTATCTGTGCACCTATTTTCCATCTATCCATCCATCTATCCATCCATCCATTCATCCATCCATTCATCCATTCATCCATTCATCCATCTATTTATCCAGCCAGAAATTTCAGCCATCCATCAGTGCTATTTTGTGGTTCAGTGCATGGCCATATTGGTGTCCTTCCTCTGCTCACTCCATCAATCTATTCATTCTTCCATCTTAGCATTCACTTCCACCAATGTATCTTTTGTCATCCATCTATCCATTTCTTAATCTATCCATCCATCCATCTTTTTCCTTTAAACTATTTCTTTGTCTTTTCTTTCCTTTATTTATAAGACACATTTTGGATTCCATCCATCCATCCATCCATCCATCTATCCATCCATCCATCCATCCATCCATCCATCCATCCATCCATCCATCCATCCATCAATCCATCCATCTATTCACCTCTCCCTCCTTGTGTTTCAGTGCAGATGTTCCTGTTAGTTTATCAGAGTTCTTTGTTTTCTGCTGTCTATGTGTGAACGTTCTCTCTCTCCGTCTCTCCTCGGTGAAGAGCTCTTCAGTTTTCAGCAGCTCTGTGTTTCTTTTTCATCCTCTCTGAAAATAGAGCTCTTTGGAGCTGAAACAAGTTGGATATGAAGAGATCTGACTTTTCAAAACGTATAACAACAGCAGCAGCAGCAACATCAAAGCGATACAAAACACCATGAGTGAGAGAACACGGGCTGGTGGACCTCCGCTGACTGTAGTGGTCCAAATTTCTGAGCAAGAAGATCGAATTAATGTTCTTTAACACCCGCTCATGTACAAAACTCATTTACTCATCGTTTTCACTTATTCTCTCTCTCTCTCTCTCTCTCTCTCTCTCTCTCTCTCTCTCTCTCTCTCTCTCTCTCTCTTTGTGTGTGTGTGTGTGTGTGTGTGTGTGTGTGTGTGTGTGTGTGTGTGTGTGTGTGTGTAGGTGTGTGATGCAATGTGTGCCTGAATAGTGTTAGGATATGTACATAATATGGCCATACGATTAGCATGTACCATCTATCTGTCCATCCATCCATCCATCCATCATCCATCATCCATCAATCTATCCATCCATCATCCATCATCCATCAATCTATCCATCCATCATCCATCATCCATCCCTCCATCATCCATCAATCTATCCATCCATCATCCATCATCCATCATCCATCAATCTATCCATCCATCATCCATCATCCATCCCTCCATCATCCATCAATCTATCCATCCATCCATCCATCCATACATCCATCCATCCATCCATACATCCATCCATCTATCCATCCATCCATCCATCCATTCATCAATTCATCTATCTATCTATCTATCTATCTATCTATCTATCTATCTATCTATCTATCTATCTATCTATCTATCTATCTATCTATCTATCTATCTATCTATCTATCTATCTATCTATCTATCTATCTATCTCTCCATTCATCCATCCATTTATCCATCCATCCATCCATTCATCCATCCATTCATCCATACATTCATCCATACATTCATCCATAAATCCATCCAACCATCTTTTCATCCCAGCTGTGCCTCAGTATTACGTGTGTTGTAGTCCAGCACATTCACTTTTCCATCCATCTATTTATCCATCCATCTGCCCATACATCCAGCCATCCATCCATCCATCCATCGAGCAATACATCCATTTATCCATCTATCTATTTGTCTGCCCCTTCATCGATCCATCCATCCATCCATTTTGTTCATCCCACCTGTGCCTGACTATTAACTGTGCAGGGATCCAGTACACTCACTTTTCTATCCATCAATTATTAATCTCTTCATCCATCCATCCTTTTATCCGTCTATCAATCCATACATGCTTAAAAAGGTTACAGCTGTGCTGCATGTATCCCATTTGTAAGTTGATTAACTGTACGGTGATCCAATTCACTCAATTTCCATCCATCCATCCATCCATCCATACATCCATCCATCCATACATCCATACATCCATACATCCATCCACTTATCCATGCATGCATTTGTATAGATTTTCATCCTCCAGAGCTCTGAGTTCTGTCCTGCTATCAGAGTGTGAACGTTCTATCTGCAGAACCCAGAGATTTTCCTCAAGCCACGGTGTGTAATGGACTATCAGAGATGCTTTGATACAGGATTCGGTAGCGCTCTCATCCCCCGAGCTTCAGTACCGCATGAGTTGAAAGAAAAGATGGCAAACTTTAAAGCAGCAGGAGGGAAAAAGAAAATAGAGAAATGATGAAACCGAAAGACAGGAAGGAGGAGGGCAGATAGATGACAGTGTTATTGGGGATGGTTTCTGAAGAGATCTCACCTCCAGGTGTGTCAGTGTGTGTCAGTGTGTGTCAGTGTGTGTGTGTGTGTGTGTGTATGTGTGTGTGTGTGTGTGTGTGTGTGTGTGTGTGTGTGTGTGTGTGTGTGTGTGTGTGTGTGTGTGTGTGTAAGAGAGAGAGAGAGAGTTGTGAGAGCTCAGGTTGTGAGGTGAAATAATTAAACCCTCTCTCTTTCTCTCTCTCTCTCTCTCTCTCTCTCTCTCTCTCTCACACACACACACACACACACACACACACACACACACACACACACACATACACACACACAAACGCAGCTCCCCCAGTCCTACAAGCAGGTGTTACCACAATGACAGGGTGGGGAACAATCTTCACAATCGGAATATAAAAACAGGACTGATGGAGATGGCGGTGGTTAAAGAACACACTCACACACACACATACACACACACACACACACACACACACACACACACATACACACACACACACACACACACACACACACACACTGTGGGTGAGCTAATAACACAGCAGAGCAGAGCAAAGTCCCATCACAGGGATTTGAATTGGAACCTGATAAGACCAAACAGCGAGGTGGGACATCACCTCCTGAACGTGATCAAATCATGATTAACTACTGAGCTTTTGATTAAAGTGTGATGTTTCTGCCTTTTCAACACACACACACACACACACACACACACACACACACACACACACACACACACACACATGAACATGACGCAACAGAGATTTAAAGAACATAAAAGGATACCAGGAAACATCTTGGCCAGCATGAACACACTCTTAGAGACAAGTACCAGGAGGATAAAACACACTGCTGTTACTCAAAGCTTGCCATGCAGCCATTATGAACGCATGTGTGTGTGTGTGTGTGTGTGTGTGTGTGTGTGTGTGTGTGTGTGTGTGTGTGTGTGTGTGTGTGTGTGCGTATTCAAGTCCAGTCAGAAACAGTCCTCAGTTGAGGGAATTGCTCACTCAGCAGCAGATGCTGTTTATACGAGTGCAGAGCTGCGAGCGGCGCTGACGCACTCCACCATTGCCATCGCGTCCCATCTAATCAGATCACAGTGTCATAACAAGGCCAGAGGGAGTCGTGACTACTGACTGAAAAGCCCCATTAGCACACATAACCAGGGGGAAAAAGAGAAAGAACGATGTGTAGCGCTGAAAGACGAAGAACGCGCATAAATAACACAATTTATAAACTTCCACCTCCATGTGGGGGTGAGGGAGTCTGATCACATCTTCTCTTCTGTTCTCCATCTTACACATGTTCTTCTGTTAGAGACGAAAAATGTGCCGTTTGGACTCCACAGAACTTCGTTCCACTCATTCACGGTCCAAATCGTAGGAGTTTTTGCCTTTGAGCTGCTTTTGTGTATAGAAGGAAGTGGGAGATCAGTGGTTGAGGCTCTGGGTTACTGATCAGAAGGTCGGAGGTTTAAGCTCTGATATCACCAAGCTGCCCCTCTTGAGGCCCCTTAAACAAGGCCCTTAGTCCTCTGAGCTCCAGAGGCTTCCTCATTTTGCTTGGATATGTGAAGTAATAAAAATCTCCCTATAGGATCAATAAAGTATTCTAAAATGATCGTATGCAGTTTTCTTTCATCCCATTCTCTCTCTCTCTCTCTCTCTCTCTCTCTCTCTCTCTCTCTCTCTCTCTCTCTCTCGTTCCTTTTCCTCCATGTCTATCTTTTCATTCTGCCAGAGGAGATAAGGTCACACTGAGGACATGGATGTCAGTAATTGATTGAGCCTGAATGAGAAGGTGCTACATTCATCTTTCATCTCCTCAGATTGAATCCAGATTTAAATCGGCCCGCAGTAACAGAACCGCAGAACCCGGGGTCCTGACACTGACACGCCCACTTTTCCCGTTCACCTGGAATCACAAAGGAGATGTTCCTGTATGAGTTAAACCGCTGGGGGATTATCTTCTGTTCTGCTCTTTATAATCAGGACGTCTGAAGGTGTGTGCAGTGGCTCTTCTAGAATCTCTCTTACAGTCTCCATCACACTGTTCATAGTCTCCAGTCTAATCTTATCACAGTGTTTATAGTAGAAACCTGCACGAGACGCATCGCTTCCCTTTTGAATTCGAGTTAAATTTTTTGTGTAAATTATGAACATGGACATGAACAAGGAACTTTTCAGAACATCAACTAAAACGATATCATATAAAATAATTGAAAACAAAACATGCCAAGGTTTTGTTGTGTTTATGTTTGTTTATTAATAATGAAGTCAAATCAGTAGCACTTAGTGATTCACCTCTGCCTTGTGCTGCAGTAAATCCTTTTATTTTAGTTCTGCTTTTGTTGCTTTTTTGCAGTAGATACATAACAGTTTACTTGGTTTTAATATATTCTTTAATTATAGTATTTATAGTCTCACCTACAGTCTCTATTACAGTCTTTATAACAGTTTCTATTACACTGTCTATAATCTCTATTACAACTTGTCTTATCTCATAATCCTATATAATTAAAAATATAGTTTATTACAGACTCCACAGTCCCTATTAGTCTCTATTACGCTCTGATAAAGACTTTTATACAGTCTTTATTCCACTCTACAGTTTGTACCTTATTCACATATATATATAGTTTAACTATTAATCCTATAAAACAGAATGAAGCAAAAGAAGGAGAAAGAGATTTGATATGGAAACACACTTTCACTGTTATATTGTGGTGCCATCTAGTGTCCCATTTACACACAGTGGCACAGTTACAATAAAACGTTTTATCTTTATTGGTGTGTTTTTGTTCTTTTCTCCTTCTCATATATAAAAAAAAAAAAAAAAAAAAAAAAAAGGTGTTGTTTAGTATTAAAAAACCTTCAATGTGTTCTGAAAGTGTGGCCAACATTGTTATATACAATTTAATTTAATTTAATTTAATTTGATTTGATTTGATTTAATTTGATTTGATTTGATTTAATTTAATTTAATTTAATTTGATTTGATTTGATTTGATTTGATTTGATTTGATTTGATTTGATTTAATTTAATTTAATTTAATTTAATTTAATTTAATTTAATTTAATTTTGAATGGATTTTATTTTATTTATTAAAAACCTTATAGGTTCATAATATTTTTTTCAATAATTTTATGTCCTATGTATCCTGAAGAAATCGTACTGATGATGCTTACAAAGTTTAAAAAAAAAGTAAACAAGAATGAAACTCAAGAACAATAAAGCTCAGTATCTGATCAGCATTCCAGTGCACAGGGTTAATAGCTAATCGGTGTGTGAGAAGGAAGTCATAAGCATGTATCAGGTGAAACGCCATCAAATCCAGTCGCCTAGACACTGCATGATGTCATCTGGCTGCAACGCATTGCGTAGCTTATAAGAATAGCTGTCAATTAAAGCCTGTGATAAGAATTACAAACACAAGTAAGTGCGCGTTGTGTGTTGGTGTGTCTTGGTGTGTGTGTATGTAGGTGTGTGTGTGTGTGTGGGTGTGTTGATGTGTGGGTTGGTATTTATGCAGGCAGTGTCAAATAGGGACAGCATAACTCTACATCTGATACTGCAGCAATGCTGAAATCTGGATCCTGATTGGTCAGAATGTGGAGTAATTTTCTAGCTCTGTATTGCGTGAATTCCAAGATGTTTACAATTCTGCAGTAACGACTCTTTTCTCATGGGAAAGTCCCATGGAATCTCGAAAATAATTGCTCATACTGTGAGGTTCTCTGAAAGGAGATGTTTATTCATGATTAATGGAAGGAGTCTCCAATGGCAGCATTTTTGTAACAGGTTTAAAGGTCTATCCTCTGATTTTCTGATCTTCAGGAAAGGTCAGATTCTTATAAACATGAATTGAGAGACGTTGCTGACTGACTTGTTCTGTGAACTTGTGCCTTGCAATAAATGTGGAATTGCTTGCCAGGATTTCCGCAGTCAGAACACTATCAAGCATGGAACGGAAGATGGACATCTGACCATCACATCCATATGTGTTTTTTTTCAGAAAGTTAGACATGAGTGCTTAGTGTGAGATAGTTAGAGTGAAATGTCCTGCACAGAGCCATGACCTCCCCAGGCTGAAACTGAAGCTTCCCTGACGTCCTAAAATCACCTGATATCACTAGTTCTTCTAACGCTTTGAAGCACAAAAAAAATGAAGTTGAAGAATTTGTATTCTTTGTTTATTCATTACCAACCCTGAAACCACAATCCACCCACACTTTCCTGGAAGGGTGTAATGTTTGTTGGGCAATCCCATTATTTGACACAGAAACGTGTAGGTGTTTTGTGGTAGGCGGCAGAGTTGGCAGGTTAAACTGCTGTTTGCTCCTTGAGATCTAAAATCAAACCAGGCTGCATGTTGGGTGGCAAGGTGGAGAAGTTCACAACTGCAAAGTCTTCAGCGTTCAAACAGTAAAGACAGAGGGGACATGTCTCGTAGGTAAGACAAACAACGAATGCACGTACCTTTCTACATCACTGAATAACCATCAGAGAGAGTGCTGGAAATGTTGCAGGCCACAAAGAGACACCTGAACCATTAACACTTCCAAATTCATAACCAATAGCACATAGTGTCAAATCCTATCAGCCACAACTCATGGATAAGATCCTTTAACCTATAGATAACCTAATAATCATTTATAGACCATAACCCAAAATCAGTATTCCAGTACCTGTTATTTACAGGCCATAACCAATAACTAATAACCAGTAGTGCATAAGCCTGAGTCTATATCCAATAATCTAAAGACAATTGCTAATAATCCACAACGGCCATAAACCAAAGTTTATTAACCATAGCTCTTAGACCATAACCCACAGTGGATAGACCATAACACAAACCCATAACCTGCTGTCTATAAGCAATAACACAAACCCATAACCTGCTGTCTATAAGCAATAACACAAACCCATAACCTGCTGTTTATAAGCAATAACACAAACCCATAACCTGCTGTCTATAAGCAATAACACAAACCCATAACCTGCTGTCTATAAGCAATAACACAAACCCATAACCTGCTGTCTATAAGCAATAACACAAACCCATAACCTGCTGTCTATAAGCAATAACACAAACCCATAACCTGCTGTTTATAAGCAATAACACAAACCAATAACCTGCTGTCTATAAGCAACAACACAAACCCATAACCTGCTGTTTATAAGCAATAACACAAACCCATAACCTGCTGTCTATAAGCAATAACACAAACCCATAACCTGCTGTTTATAAGCAATAACACAAACCCATAACCTGCTGTCTATAAGCAATAACACAAACCCATAACCTGCTGTCTATAAGCAATAACACAAACCCATAACCTGCTGTCTATAAGCAATAACACAAACCCATAACCTGCTGTTTATAAGCAATAACACAAACCAATAACCTGCTGTCTATAAGCAACAACACAAACCCATAACCTGCTGTCTATAAGCAATAACACAAACCCATAACCTGCTGTTTATAAGCAATAACACAAACCAATAACCTGCTGTCTATAAGCAACAACACAAACCCATAACCTGCTGTCTATAAGCAATAACACAAACCCATAACCTGCTGTTTATAAGCAATAACACAAACCAATAACCTGCTGTCTATAAGCAACAACACAAACCCATAACCTGCTGTTTATAAGCAATAACACAAACCCATAACCTGCTGTCTATAAGCAATAACACAAACCCATAACCTGCTGTTTATAAGTAATAACACAAACCAATAACCTGCTGTCTATAAGCAACAACACAAACCCATAACCTGCTGTCTATAAGCAATAACACAAACCCATAACCTGCTGTTTATAAGCAATAACACAAACCCATAACCTGCTGTTTATAAGAAATAACACAAACCCATAACCTGCTGTCTATAAGCAATAACACAAAACCATAACCTGCTGTCTATAAGCAATAACACAAACCCATAACCTGCTGTCTATAAGCAATAACACAAACCCATAACCTGCTGTTTATAAGCAATAACACAAACCCATAACCTGCTGTTTATAAGCAATAACACAAACCCATAACCTGCTGTCTATAAGCGATAACACAAACCCATAACCTGCTGTTTATAAGCAATAACACAAACCCATAACCTGCTGTCTATAAGCAATAACACAAACCCATAACCTGCTGTTTATAAGCAATAACACAAACCCATAACCTGCTGTCTATAAGCAATAACACAAACCCATAACCTGCTGTTTATAAGCAATAACACAAACCCATAACCTGCTGTCTATAAGCGATAACACAAACCCATAACCTGCTGTCTATAAGCAATAACACAAACCCATAACCTGCTGTCTATAAGCGATAACACAAACCCATAACCTGCTGTCTATAAGCAATAACACAAACCCATAACCTGCTGTCTATAAGCAATAACACAAACCCATAACCTGCTGTCTATAAGCAATAACACAAACCCATAACCTGCTGTTTATAAGCAATAACACAAACCCATTACCTGCTGTTTATAAGCAATAACACAAACCCATAACCTGCTGTCTATAAGCAATAACACAAACCCATAACCTGCTGTCTATAAGCAATAACACAAACCCATAACCTGCTGTCTATAAGCAATAACACAAACCCATAACCTGCTGTCTATAACAATAACACAAACCCATAACCTGCTGTTTATAAGCAATAACACAAACCCATAACCTGCTGTTTATAAGCAATAACACAAACCCATAACCTGCTGTCTATAAGCAATAACACAAACCCATAACCTGCTGTCTATAAGCAATAACACAAACCCATAACCTGCTGTTTATAAGCAATAACACAAACCCATTACCTGCTGTTTATAAGCAATAACACAAACCCATAACCTGCTGTTTATAAGCAATAACACAAACCCATAACCTGCTGTCTATAAGCAATAACACAAACCCATAACCTGCTGTCTATAAGCAATAACACAAACCCATAACCTGCTGTTTATAAGCAATAACACAAACCCATAACCTGCTGTTTATAAGCAATAACACAAACCCATAACCTGCTGTCTATAAGCAATAACACAAACCCATAACCTGCTGTCTATAAGCAATAACACAAACCCATAACCTGCTGTCTATAAGCAATAACACAAACCCATAACCTGCTGTCTATAAGCAATAACACAAACCCATAACCTGCTGTCTATAAGCAATAACACAAACCCATAACCTGCTGTCTATAAGCAATAACACAAACCCATAACCTGCTGTCTATAAGCAATAACACAAACCCATAACCTGCTGTCTATAAGCAATAACACAAACCCATAACCTGCTGTCTATAAGCAATAACACAAACCCATAACCTGCTGTCTATAAGCAATAACACAAACCCATAACCTGCTGTCTATAACAATAACACAAACCCATAACCTGCTGTTTATAAGCAATAACACAAACCCATAACCTGCTGTCTATAAGCAATAACACAAACCCATAACCTGCTGTCTATAAGCAATAACACAAACCCATAACCTGCTGTTTATAAGCAATAACACAAACCCATAACCTGCTGTTTATAAGCAATAACACAAACCCATAACCTGCTGTCTATAAGCAATAACACAAACCCATAACCTGCTGTCTATAAGCAATAACACAAACCCATAACCTGCTGTCTATAAGCAATAACACAAACCCATAACCTGCTGTCTATAAGCAATAACACAAACCCATAACCTGCTGTCTATAAGCAATAACACAAACCCATAACCTGCTGTCTATAAGCAATAACACAAACCCATAACCTGCTGTCTATAAGCAATAACACAAACCCATAACCTGCTGTCTATAACAATAACACAAACCCATAACCTGCTGTTTATAAGCAATAACACAAACCCATAACCTGCTGTTTATAAGCAATAACACAAACCCATAACCTGCTGTCTATAAGCAATAACACAAACCCATAACCTGCTGTCTATAAGCAATAACACAAACCCATAACCTGCTGTCTATAAGCAATAACACAAACCCATAACCTGCTGTCTATAAGCAATAACACAAACCCATAACCTGCTGTCTATAAGCAATAACACAAACCCATAACCTGCTGTTTATAAGCAATAACACAAACCCATAACCTGCTGTCTATAAGCAATAACACAAACCCATAACCTGCTGTTTATAAGCAATAACACAAACCCATAACCTGCTGTCTATAAGCAATAACACAAACCCATAACTTGCTGTCTATAAGCAATAACACAAACCCATAACCTGCTGTCTATAAGCAATAACACAAACCCATAACCTGCTGTCTATAAGCAATAACACAAACCCATAACCTGCTGTCTATAAGCAATAACACAAACCCATAACCTGCTGTCTATAAGCAATAACACAAACCCATAACCTGCTGTCTATAAGCAATAACACAAACCCATAACCTGCTGTCTATAAGCAATAACACAAACCCATAACCTGCTGTTTATAAGCAATAACACAAACCCATAACCTGCTGTTTATAAGCAATAACACAAACCCATAACCTGCTGTCTATAAGCAATAACACAAACCCATAACCTGCTGTCTATAAGCAATAACACAAACCCATAACCTGCTGTCTATAACAATAACACAAACCCATAACCTGCTGTTTATAAGCAATAACACAAACCCATAACCTGCTGTTTATAAGCAATAACACAAACCCATAACCTGCTGTTTATAAGCAATAACACAAACCCATAACCTGCTGTCTATAAGCAATAACACAAACCCATAATCTGCTGTCTATAAGCAATAACACAAACCCATAACCTGCTGTTTATAAGCAATAACACAAACCCATA
This sequence comes from Silurus aristotelis, assembly GCF_946808225.1. Classification (NCBI taxonomy): domain Eukaryota; kingdom Metazoa; phylum Chordata; class Actinopteri; order Siluriformes; family Siluridae; genus Silurus; species Silurus aristotelis. Next base: position 29,212,531 of record NC_139584.1, on the reverse strand, counting down.
ACCTGCTGTTTATAAGCAATAACACAAACCCATAACCTGCTGTCTATAAGCAATAACACAAACCCATAACCTGCTGTCTATAAGCAATAACACAAACCCATAACCTGCTGTTCATAAGCAATAACACAAACCCATAACCTGCTGTTTATAAGCAATAACACAAACCCATAACCTGCTGTTGATAAGCAATAACACAAACCCATAACCTGCTGTCTATAAGTGATAACACAAACCCATAACCTGGTGTAAATAGGCCATAACCCATAACTCATTGTGGATAATCTATAAAACAAAGCCCATACTTGCCAGTCCATAACCAACAGCCTGCAATCCATAGCCTATAGACCATAACTCAAAGTCAGTACACCATAATCAATAACCAACATGGCATAAACAATAACCCAGATCCCATAGTCCATAATCAATATCCTATAACCAGTAACTTACAACCCATTTCCTACAGGGCAATAACCCAAAAACTGGAAAGCCATAATTAATAACCAACAGAACTCAACACAAAAGCCGTACACCCATAACTATTAGCCCATAATGCATATATAATAACTCATAACCAACCCTGACCCATAGCCATAAAGTCACATTGGTAAATCAGGACATAAAATCCAAGCTCATCTGAAGTTCAGTAAGAGGTCTCACAGTTCAGATCTTTTACTGGAAGGTTTTTTTACTGGAAGTTTTGGTCACACACAGTTTATTTTAGGAATGTAAGAAATCCCTGAATAAATCGAAGCTCCAGGAATAATACTGAAATGATTTACATAGGTGACTTTGGCCTGATGAATTATTAATCTGTTATAACAATCTCTCACATCCAAACTCTCAGTTAGGACCAAACATGAAGGGGAATGAGCAGTACTTTTTAACCAATTCTGGCCCTTTAATTTCCATCTATGTTGATGTCCTCAGTTTGTTTTGTTCTTGCTGAACAGGGCAAGAAAGAAAAACCTGCATTATCAGATCTCCTTATTGTTATTTAATCATTAAGGACAGCGAGTTCGGTCTCCGGCAGGACGAGCCGTGACAGCAGGGAGAGCCTGAAGGTTCTCCACACCACCATCAACAAGCCTACAGATTAGCTCCATTGTCAGCTCTATTCACGTTAGATGCCCTTGAGGAACATTACATCATGCAGCTTGCGAGGCAGCAAGAGTTTCAAGTAACAGATGTTCCGCCCAGAACTGGTGTTTTCTGAACTCCATGATGGAAAAATAAATGGAAGATAAATATCACATAATTTGTTTTGTTGAAAAAAAAACCCCAAAAAAACCCAGTTGAAACTTCTGTTCTTTTTGGGCTCCTAAAAATTAGCCAGTAAAAGTGGAATCCAAACTGAAACTGATGAGCAAGACGATTAAAAAACAAACAAACTGGAAAAACATGAGCTGTACTCGCGAGTACACTTCTGCACATTGACGTGAGGTTGTGCAACACTGCGAGTGCAGGAAGAGGTCAAAAGTCCATGACAAGCAAAACTGTTGTTTTTTTTTTCTTTTTAATGCTCTGATTTCAAGTACAGCTTTCAGATTCATTATTTGCATTAGAGATTCAGTTTTCCTGCGTATCATGTGAAATACATCACAGATTTAAACAAGTCCAACATTCCTGTCCTTCAAAACAGAATATGGAAAAAAGTGAAAAAAGTGATCGTCTGCTTTTAAATAAAAATTGGGTCAAAGGTAAACTATCTTGAACATAGTAAAACTGATCTGGTATTAATTATGGGGAAAATATAAAGCTACTCATCACATACACACTGGAGCACAGAGGCAGCTGTAATGCAGGAGATCTGGAGACACCGGACCCCCAGACCGCACCGGACCGGACCCCCCCCCACAAAAACCCTCAACCTTCTGATCAGTAACCCAGAGCCTTCTGGAAAAAGTGGATGAAACAGTTCGAGAAACATTTTGCAACTAATAGAGTGAATTGAAAACAGGTCAGTAAGATGATTGGGTATAAACAGTGTATCATAAAAAGGCAGAGTCTCTCATAGATAAAGATCAGCAGAGCTTCACCAGTCTGTGAGGGACTGTCTGCAAACTGTGGAACAATTTCAGAATAATGTTCATTGACATAAAATTGCAAAACAGTTGATCACCGGACACCACGTCCTCTGGAATGCTTACACCAGCAACAAATGCTTACATCCAGAAAACGTCTTCAAAGGTCATATTGAGCAAGACAACGCTAACTGCATACTGCATCTGTTACAAGAGCAGAACTTCATAGTGGAAGAGTCTGAGTTCTAAACTGACCTGCCCGCAGTCATGAAACTTCACCATATGAATACATTTGCATCATAAAATGAAAAATACAACAAAGGAAACCCAGAACTGTTGAGCTGCTAGAATCCTGTATCAGAAAGGTATGTTCCTCTCCAAAACCTCAGCAAATGGTCTCCTCACTTCCCAGATGTATACGGACAGAAGACGTGTTGCTACACGGTGGAAAACACGGCCCTGTGACAACGTTTTTGAGACGTGTTGCAGCCATGTTCTCCATGATGGGATGCACCATCTCCATCTCCATGTTCTGCCAAATCCACTTTTCTCCCAGCTCTGTGTTCTCAAAGATAGAATACCCAAACTCCATGTTCTCCATGTTGATATACACCATTTCCATGTTCTCCCAGCTCTGTGATCTCCCAGCCTATGTTCTTCCAGCTTCATTGCTTCACATTCTCTTAGCTCCATCTTCCCCATGACATTATATATCATTTCCATGTTTTCCCAGCTCTATGTTCTCAATGACATCATACAACATCTTTATGTTATCCCAGATTCATGTTCTTCATGGCATAATACACCATCTCCATGTTCTCCCAGCTCCATGTTCTCCATGACATCATACGCCAGCACCATTAAGGCTTTAGTGTGAAGTCAGTGTTTTGCATTGCATTCTGGGTCCTGTATTTTGCCTAAACATCTGCATTACAACTGGACTCTGGATTTCTTATTACTGGATTTCTATATTTCTTATTTGGGGTTGAACTTTGGTATAAATTGGTCAATCTCAATGTTTGTTTGTTTGTTGAGATCTTTTGAAGATTGTTGTAACTCTGGCTAACAAGAGGTTAATAAATGAGCTCCATGCTGATGGACTTGTTCCACACAGGCTCTGTAAGATGATACATGATTACGAGAATCCGTGACGTTCAAAAACACCAACAAACAACAAGGATGAAATGGGGTAATCCTGCAGCGTGACAACAGCTGGGTGGAGAACATGAGATGTTACAGCCCAAAAAAAAAGTCCAGCACAAACAGGAAAAAATCTGTACAGGTTCTCGTGTGGGTTTCTACAGTGGTGTGTAACACTAGTGTGATCTTCGACGGTTGCACGCTGACGTATTGTCTGCACTCCATGGAAAAAACCCTGGAGGCACGAAGCAGCAGTTTGTGGTGTGATGAAAGCCTCCTTTTGATTCATCATCACGATCATCTCACTTCTCCGTAACACTGCCTACTGTCGCTGTTACTATTTTTAGCCTGGTGATGATTTCCTATATATCCTTTTGCGAATCTGACTGCCAAGCAGTGTTTTCCGAGTATGAAGAGAGAGCTCACACACACACACATACACACACACACACACACACACACACACACACACACACACACACACACACACACACAGACACACACACATGCACACACACACGTACCAAACCACAGAGTTATAATTAGACCAGTATGCGAGGTTTGTAATAAATCAAAAGAACACGCTGTCCAGCTGCAGATGAGAATCAAAAGTGATGCATCAGGAGAAACCAGGAGACTAGGCTCTAATACACATCTAGGAGGTCTCCATGTTTAAGTGTTCTCACTGGTCTGATATCTCATCTCCATGTTCTCCCTGATCTGATATTTCATCTCCATGTTCTCCCTGGTCTGATATTTCATCTCCATGTTCTCCCTGGTCTGATATCTCATCTCCATGTTCTCCCTGGTCTGAAATCTCATCTCCATGTTCTCCCTGGTCTGAAATCTCATCTCCATGTTCTCCCTGGTCTGAAATCTCATCTCCATGTTCTCCCTGGTCTGATATCTACCTGGTCTGATATCTCATCTCCATGTTCTCCCTTGTATGATATCGCATCTCCATGTTCCCCTGGTCTGATATCTCATCTTCATGTTCTTCCTGGTCTGATATCTCATCTTCATGTTCTCCCTGGTCTGATATCTCATCTTCATGTTCTCCCTGGTCTGATATCTTATCTCCATGTTCTCTTGGTATCAATTCAATTCAATTCATGTTTATTTGTATTGAGCTTTTAACAATGAACATTGTCTCAGAGCAGCTTTACACAGATAATGTGGTGATAAAAAAGATGTTCTTTATAAGTGTAAGTTTGTCCCTGATGAACGAGCGGGTGGAGATTGTGGTGAAGTAAAAACTCCCTGGGATGGAGAAGGAAAAAACCCTAAGAGGAACCAGACTCATAAGGAAACATCATCCTCATCTGGGTGCCACCAAATGTCCATTTATTACAGATAAATGATGCTGAGGTGCAGGTGTCCACAAACCGTTCACCCATATTTCATTGTGGATTTTTTTCTAAAGAGGCTTTGTGTGTCAAGGGTGGAGTGGAGAACGTTCTAAATGAACAAAGTCCATATGGAAAGAATCAACTTTTGTGTGCAGCTTCTCCAGCTGAGAACAGAATAGCAAGAGCTCCACTGACTGCAAGCTGTCGCATCGTTTGAAATCATCCCTGGAAAAGCCCTGAAGGTTGACATCAGCAGTTTGCAGCTGGATGTTTTTTATCACATGACTTCTCTGTTTACTGTGAGAACATCATGGACCTGTGGTGTGAATCTGATGCAGATGAACACGACCCTTATATCTTATTCTCCATGACATAATACACCAGCTGCATGTTCTCCATGATGCCATTTACCATCTCCATGTTCCCCAGCTTTATGTTCTATATGACCCCATACAACAGTTCCACGTTCTCTGACAACATACACCAGCTCCATGGTCTCCCAGCTCTTCTTTATAATGTCATTATCCAACTCTATGTCCTGGAGAACATGGAGCAGGGGTATGGTGTCATACAGAACATGGAGCTGGAGAACACGAAGCTGGTATACGGTGTCATTGATAACATGAAGGTGGGAAGACCTCAATCTTCATATGTTCCAGCTCCATGTTCTTAGTGACACCATATATCTTCTTTAAGACATCAAACACCTGTTCCATGGATCCTTATCCTTCTGGAAGACACTTTAGATCTCATTGTTTCAGTGCTGCATTGTTCTTGGAGGCACACACATACAAAGCAGATGCTGTGGTTTCAGATGTTACCTTTTAGACTATGATACAATTTTTTATTTATTGTAGGAAACGACTTCCTGAGGTCTGGAACCTGCGGAAATCACCAGGGTTTCTTCACTCATGATGCTTAATAAGGTTTTGGCTGCAGCAGTCTTCCTGTGGTTCTTTCTGCGCTTCCAATTCCACATTAATTCTCCATTTGCTCTTATAAAAGCCCTAACTAATCTGAGATAATGTTCCACTTGATTTTATGAAAATTTTGTGGAGATTCAACCAGCCACAAGGGTGTTAGTAAAGTCAGGTACTGATGGAGGTGAGAAGGTGAGAAGGTCTGGGGTGCAGTCATTGTTCACATTCATTCACGTTCAATAGGGTTGGAGTTCTATAGCAGGAGATCTTCCACTCCAACCCATGTAAAGTGTATCTTCATGGAGCTTTGAGCATTGTCATGCTGGAACAGCTTTGGGTCTCCTAGTTCAAGGGAAGGGACAATTTCATGCTCCCACAGAACATTTTGGGGAAGAACCACCTAAAGCTGGAAAGGCCAGGTGTCTCAGAAAGTTTGAGAGTACACTCTTGTTTCACAGAAGGAATTTCTTTTCCCAAAAAGATGCAGAAAGCTTTAAATTCAAGTGTAAACATAAATGTAAACATAAACATGGTGGTACATTTGACTGAAATATAAAGTGTTTGTATGGAGAAGGGGCTGAGATATTTCTCCTACAGGATATTCAAATATTTTTTATGAATGCTGCAAGAATTTCATCACAAGCAACAATGAAATGCTCAGAAGAACCAGCAGGAAGTTTTATCTATAGAGTGTCTTTATTTGGTTTAGGTTTCATGTGGGTGTATAATGGATGGAGAAGAATGGAAATTGCTATCCTTAGTCAGAAATAGTAATAGTACAAGCAGGAGGAGAACGATGAGTAGGAGGATGGGGACGAGTATTGCACAAAGATCTACCAGGTCTAACAGGTTTTTTAGTCTTTGTGAAGACGAAGGCTGACGTCAGGAATTTCCCTAAAATCTCATACACACTTGACAGTTACACAATGTCCCAAACACCACAACAGCGAGTGACAACTGCAAACACTTTCTATCCATCGGCATGTGTTTTACATTCGGAGCTTTGTTTCCTTCATCTACAGAAAGCGTCATCTTCTGCTTCAGGCCTCTAGTTCTGAATATAGCTGATTCCTGGAATTGGATCACTATCACACATGCATGACTATGAAAAATGTAGTGTAACCTGAAATGCCCACTTGGTGGTTCACAAGTACAGGAGAACATTGATAGAACCCACAAAAACCTTATGTGGAGAACATGAGAGGCAGAACTGAATCAATAGGTATGGAAATGTGGAGCGACAACAACCGCTGCACCCTATACTACACCTGAAACCCCTGCAGTTACCCCTGCACCCTATACTACACTTGAAACCCCTGCAGTTACCCCTGCACCCTATACTACACCTTAAACCCCTGCAGTTACCCCTGCACCCTATACTACACCCAATACCCCTGCAGTTACCCCTGCACCCTATACTACACCTGATACCCCTGCAGTTACTCCTGCACCCTATACTACACCTGATACCCCTGCAGTTACCCCTGCACCCTATACTACACCTAAAACCCCTGCAGTTACCCCTGCACCCTATACTACACCTGAAACCCCTGCAGTTACCCCTGCACCCTATACTACACCTGAAACCCCTGCAGTTACCCCTGCACCCTATACTACACCTGATACCCCTGCAGTTACCCCTGCACCCTGTACTACACCTGATACCCCTGCAGTTACCCCTGCACCCTATACTACACCTCATACCCCTGCAGTTACCCCTGCACCCTATACTACACCTGATACACCTGCAGTTACTCCTGCTCCCTATACTACACCCAATACCCCTGCAGTTACCCCTGCACCCTATACTACACCTGATACCCCTGCAGTTACCCCTACTTTCTATACTACACCTGATACCCCTATATGCTTTACCTAACCTGCTACACCTGTTACACACACTTCACCTGCTACACACATTACACCTGCTACGTGGTAGCTTAGTGGTTTAGGTATTGGATTTTGAATCAGAAGGTCATGAGTTCAAATCCTGGCTACACCACCCTGGGCCCCTTAACTGCTTCGTTGTAAGTTGCTCTGTATAAGGATGTCTGCAAAATAGAGTGTAGAGAGTATAGAGAGTATAGGGGGCGGTGTCAGTTTAGTGTTTAAGGGATTAAACTCTGGATTAAAAGTTCAGGAGTTCAAATCCCAACACCACCAAGCTGCCACTCTCCCCTTGAGCCTCAACTTCTCAGCTTGTAAATTGCTCTGGAAAAGATGTCTCACAAATATAGTATATTAAGTTATTGGATTGTGGATCCAAAGGTCATAAGTTCATCCACACCACCCTGGGCCCCTGAGCAAGGCCCTTAGCCTTTAAGTGCTCAGTTGTAAGTGTATCTGGATAAAGGCATCTGCCAAAAGATGCTATTATGTAAATGTAAATGCTTAGACACGGGTGTAGGGGAAGGTGGTTATGGCACTGGACTTTGGATCCAAAAGTCATGAGTTCAAATCCCAAGCTGCCACTCAGGGGGTAAGGCCCCAAGCTGCTCTGCTGTATGAATAAGATAAATGTAAGTGGCTCTGGAGAAAAGATGCCTGCCAAATGTGTGTGAAAACCATCTGCTTTAGGTGTGTTGACTCTGCTCGCTGCTAAATATTTATCACTTGTGCAGAGTGGGTGGAACAGGGGTGAAGCCGGCATTTGTGGTGAGATATCCTAAGCATTGGAGAATGCAAGGACGGATGTGGAAGAAATTTCCACAGTGTCCATAGAGATTTTATTGCCGGTTTGTGGTGTAACAGCAAAGCCACACATCCAATTAATCATGTTAATGTTCTAATCTGTTTGACAGAACCAGAAAAATTTGTGTATTTTGTATTAGAGAAGTTAAAATTTGGTGCTTTGAGTCCAATTCTCTCATACTGACCACCAGATGTTCAACAAGCACCTCATGGTAAAGACTCTCTGAGGATTTCAGAATTAGAATGTTGCTATCACAAAGATGCCCGAGGCTGTGAGAAGATCAGTATCACTCTGAAACTGAGTTACAGTATAGTGTTCAGGGTCATACAAAGGTTTTCCAAGACGCCTTCCACTCAGAACTGACCTTGCAAGGGTCCATCAAAGAAGTCAAGTCCTCGTGCTGTGCGTCAGGTGCAGAAGCTGCTTCAAAAAACACACCTGAGTGCTGCAGCATTGAACTCAGCACCTCATACACCTTTAAGCTGTTGATGTGGAACCTTCAGAGAGTGCGGGAAAGCAGTTTAAAAAAACCCTCCAGATTTGGTGCCAGACAGATGTTTTTAATCTAACATGAGCAGATACCACACTCAGACACAGTTCTGCTGAGGTTTAAAGAGCGTGTGACCAGAAGTTGATACAGTTCAGTGAAAAAGTAATTACCCCTCCCTCACTCACACACAAATGTTTATGAGTGAAAAATGACCTCTTATCCAGGACCCTCACAATCATTTCATTTCCTGAAAGAAAAGAGTTTTCCTGACAGCAAAGAACTAAAAAGCAAAAAAAAAAAAAAAAAAAAGTTTTTTTTACTGTAAAGGTCAGTTCTCTGTCCTCAGTCTCTGGGGTTCCAATCACAAGAGCCCTAATCTCCAAAATGGTCCTTTCCAAAAATCCTCTGGTGATTCATCCAGATGATGATAATCCCAGACCAATATAAATAAAAAGACAATACAAAAATAGTATGGTCTGGGTGTGCAGGATTTAAAGCTCAGAACTCTTCAGGATGTTCGGTTCCTCATGGTGATCTTGAAGTACAGTCCATGAGGATCTGAAAGCTTTGTGCAAGAGAAAATTACAGGGGAGCTTCTCCAAACTATAAACAGAAAGTTGGAGATTTACAATTCTATCTTATCTCTTTGAGTGTGGTAGCATGAAACTTCCAATTCAAACCTGCTCCAGCTTTACAATTCAATACAAGTTTCCATTCACATTCATTTGTGGAGCAGTTTTAACAATGGACTTTGTCTCAAAGCCGCTCAGAGATAAAGTGGTTATATGTGGCTATACAGTAGGTTTGTTCTTTATAACTGTAAGTTTGTCCCTAATGCACTGGTGGGCCGTAATGAAGAAAGTGTCATTTGTTTACTTGTTTCTTAAGTCGCCTTTTCAGGTTTCTGCACTTTACTGAAGTGTTTCCTTTTAGGGAGACTTTTACTCTAATTTCACAAGTCAAATATTTTACTTTTTAGTCAACTACATTTTGTTCCTTTTTATTTATGAGGATAAAAATGTAACTGGTGAAACATGCAGCAAGTCACCAATCAGGGTCGAGCGCATGCTCTGTTTTACACTTGTTTTGATTGCTGCTTAGTGAATCTACTGTTCACCAACATACAGTTCAGTATCCCATTACAAACATTTAGGGAGGAATAGATGATGAAGTAACTATACAGTTATGTCTCCTGTCCTGCCCTGTTCTCTACTGACATGCTTATAATGTAATTTATTCTGGAATTAAACTTTCTTTCAGCTTCTCCCATTAGGGGGCGCTACAGCGGATCATCCGCATTCATGATCCGCATGTTTGATTTGGCACATGTTTTTACGCTGGATGTCCTTCCTAAATTAATTACAATCCAAATCCACAAAGCCAGAAGATCTCAATAAAGATATGGTGTTGGAGTGGAAGATCTCCTGCTCCAGAGCTCTAATCCTATAGAACATGAATGAATGTGTATGCTGACTGCACACCAGGAACCTCCTCACCTTCTCATCTACAGCTACATCAGTTACAGTGTTACAACAGCAAATGGTGAGTCAGTGTGGAATTAAATTAATAGAATGTGGAATTGGAAAGAGAGAGAGAGGAAATGGAAAACTCCTCCTCAGGTCTGTTTGGATTGGATTTTCATGTTTTTGTCTTGAGTTGTGATTCATTTCCTCATCTTCAGTGTAGCATAATCGTGAAAGTTCGAGTTTCCTTTTCCTCTGAAAGTCCTACTGCGATTTATTCCATGTGGCAAAGTTGTTTCCTGTCTATGTTTTATTATTTTTTTAAATACATTTATTACACACGTCAAATTCCTTCCGCTGCTTTGCTGTACAAAAGGTTTCCAAAATGTTCTTCAGGTTCGGGTTTTATTTGTCACAAAAAAAATTGAGAAGGGATTCAAATTAAAGAGTGGAAAAAAAAAAAAAAAGAAAAAATCTAATAGAATGTAGAATGCTAACTGAAATAGAAATGATTTATTGGATGCATGTACCTATAAAATGCATAAGTTTTTTAAAAGCATATTATTTGTGGGGTTTTTTTCGTTACAGTCAGCAGCCTGGTAGGAACCACAACCACCAGTGAGAACACCATGAGCGTAACTCAAATAAACAGAAGGGTGTACGGTTTTCTTTTGCCGTTTTCTCTGCAACATGATGCCAAATTTATTCCCCAAATCATCTAAAGCTCTCTCCTGTTTCAAAAGTTAAAACAACTCCACTAAGCCTTGAATTGGAATCAGTGCCATGCCCTGGGGTCTTATTACAAGTCTTTAGCAGCTGTAAACAAATGAAGGACTGTTTAAATAGAAATGTTTCAAAGTCAGAGCCGTTAATTAGAGACGTTAGTCATGATACATTCGGAGCAATTATTCAGTCTGGTTCCTGTTATGTCTCCTGTCCTGCCCTGTTCTCTGCTGTACTACACTGACATGCTTATAATGCGATCCGTACGGGAATTAACTTTCTTTCGGCTTCTCCCATTAGGGGGCGCCACAGCGGATTATCCGCATGTTTGATTTGGCACATGTTTTTACACTGGATGCCCTTCCTAACGCAACCCTCCCCATTTATCCGGGCTTGGGACCGGCACTGAGAGTGCACTGGCTTGTGCATCCATAATTGCTGGGGAAGCCTGCGATCTGTACTGGAATTAATGGTTATAAATCAAAACTGTACTCGTATTAATGGTTATTAAATTTTGTTTAATCTACGCTTCTGAAAAAATGACTCCGGAAAAACTCCAGACTCGAACTGACCACAACACACATGACCTCATTTATATTATTTTATTATAATTATAATATTATTATTTTAATCTACGCTGCTAAAATAACACGAATAGAAACCATCATAGATTTTGGTTTGAATAGTTTAAATGGTTATAATATAATAATGGTGGGAATTCCCTTTTTTACTTTTGCTTTCTAGGGAATTTTTTATGATTGAGTTCCTCCTAATCTTTTCTTCATAAAAGCTTTGAAAAGTTCTCTTAAATGTGTTATGAGATAAATTTTGTGTTAAATTTGATGAAATGTGATAAACTTTGATGAACACTGTGTAGGGTGTCATAAGAGAGATTAAATCACAATGACGGATGAATTTTGGTGTAGTGACTCATAACTAATTCGTCTGAACAGATGCTTTTTATCGATCTTGCAGGAACAGTTTTGTACTGATTTTCTTTTCTTTATAATTGGAACAAGGAATGACTTTCCTCCAGCCCAGACCAGGACACACTCCAGGTTCACCACAACCCTGCAGCAGCAACAAATCAAATTTTTGCAATTCCATGTTTTGAAACAAGTCATTGTGTGGAAACTAAATTTTACTTAGGTTTCTAAATTGTTCGATTAATCATGACGCCCATTTCCCTGCTCGAGCCATCAACCAACTAAAAGTGTTCATGTCTCTCAGCTTAGAGCTGCATCATGCAGAAGAATAAGGGATTAGGAACATCTTGAGTTCACTTAGGAGCCAAGATTCATACAGATTCTACTTTTGATATATACTGTATATAGTTCATCAAGTCATCAGCCAGAACCTCACCAGCTCCCTCAACACCAGCTTCCTAACAAAGAAAGCTGAGTATCCTCTCTATCACTTAAGAAAGCTGAGAAAGGCTCAGCTCCCACCACACATCCTTACAATGTTTTACAGCAAGACCATCAAGAACATCCTGAGCAGCAGCCTGCTTTTGAAATTCGGCTGAGAAGAACATTGGGGTCACATATTCCTCCATGGTGGATATTTACACCACATGCTGCATCCAGAAGGTCAAACTCAGCAGTGCTTACACAAATCCTCTGTCCTGTTAATTATAATTCAATTCTATTCAGTTGATTTTTATTTGTATTGCACTTTTAACAATGAACACTGTCTCAGAGCAGCTTTAAACAGATAATGTGGTGATTAAAAGTGAAGATGTTCTTCATAAGTGTGAGTTTGTCCCTGATGAATGAGCCGGTGGCGACTGTGGTGAAGGAAAAACTCCCCGAGATGGCGATAGGAAGAAACCTTGAGAGGAACCAGACTCAAGAGGGAACCCATCCTCATCTGGGTTGCACCGAATGTCCATTTGTAGCAGATACACGATGTTGCGGGGTGCAGTGATGATGATCAGAAGCGAAAAGTAGTCCTGAGTCAGTGTAGGAGTCTGTTTACATTAACTACAGTTCAATCCATCCTCAAAGCGGCCGCTCTTACTCCGGAATTTCATGGAACCACCCAAGATGTTGATGAGAAACCGTCCCAAGCTGCACAGAGTGACCTCCAGTCGAAGAAAACACTATCCACAGGCCTGGACGAAGTGGGGAGATTCACGGAGGGGAGAGGGGCAGGAACAGTGGTCACTGGAACCTCAGGAGCATGTTTAACTTGACCGAGAGAGAAAGAAAGAGAGAGAGAGAGAGAGAGAGAGAGAGAGAGAGAGAGAGAGAGAGAGAGAAGAGGGGTGGCAGGAGGTGAAGGATATGGATTATTATGGGTATTACTTTTGGCACGTACAGTACGGTATGAAGCTGTTGCCATTTGATAAAATGATTTTTATCAACCAACCATCGACCAGCAAATGATTAAGAATAAAGCATTTATTTTGTGTGTAAAATAATTATTTGTTCAATATTCAATACCCTAAATAATTGTTTGTTTGTTTTTTTTGTTTGTTTACCTACTTACTCACTTAATTACTTATGCATTTATTTATTGTCCGTGTGTGTATATATATATATATATATATATATATATATATATATATATATATATATATATATATATATATATATATATATACAGTGGAACCCGGTTATGTCGATGTCCTAGGGGGTCGCCCAAAAAGCATCGAGATAACCGATGATCGAGATAAAGAAGCGCTCCTAAAGCATTGTTAACGCAGCTCGAGTTCCTGAAAGGAAACCTTTTTTGTTACTTACAAAGAATTCTCTTCTGCCTTTTCACTTATTTACAATCAAAAATTTGAGGAGACCGAATGTCAAGGATCTTTCTTTAGTCTAAAGAAGCTTTTTCAATTACAAAGGACCTGGTGTACAATCGTTCTATAGATGTTGAAGGTTCTCCAATAAACTAAAAGGTCAGCTCTCAGATTTTATGTGACAAATAAAGGAGACTATTTAATAGCTGAATTATCCCAACGTCTAGACGACAACGTGAGTAAGTTATGGGAACAAAAAACTTAATGTGGGATCCTCCCAGCCTGCAACATTAAGGAGCATCAGACCAACCAGGAAGGAGAGCAGACGGGGAGCGATGAGATGTCCAGGCAATGCTCTGCTTGGAAACATTCCTGGCAATAACGGTAATAAGTGTTTGAATGCTGGTTGAAATAATGTTGTGGAAAATTTAAAGGAGAGACTTGTTGCCTGTCGGGAAGAAATATTTAAAAAATGCAGACATGCAGATGTGCAGATGTGCAGACATGTGGGTGGCTTGTTTTTATGGACCTAAGGAGGGGGGCAGACTGGTTGTCGTCTGGAGTCTGACTTCTAGGAGCCAAGTGATGGTCACATGTTACTCACAGGAGACAAGCTGATCAAAAAAATCATTTAGGTTCAGACAGATCTGACTGAGTCATTTCTTCTTCAAATTATGTGTGACAGGCGAGACGAGACAAGACGAGAGAGAAAAAACAGTCTGTCTGTGTGTGTGTGTGTGTGTGTGTGTGTGTGTGTGTGTGTGTGTGTGTGTGTGTGTGTGTGTGTAGTATATGTATAAAAATTTACTATTATTTACTACATGCTTTTTGCTTATTTATAAAGAATTTTACAGCAAATTTCAAAGTTGAACATAAATCACGGAACTGGATCACCGGGATAATACATTCGTCACGTTTATCAGAAAATGTGGATAAAAAATTATTTTCGTTAATTAGACAGCTACTCCGCTCACACGTACACGCGTAACGCAGAAACAAAAACGTGACAGGGATTACGTTCATTGATTGAAAAAGTAAAAAAAAAGAATGGGAAAGGGAAAGCAGCTCAAAACCCATAAGAAAGGATTTGACGTTGTTGTTGACTCGAAACGCTTGTCGATGTAGTTACGGAAGTTGAAGTTGGCCGTCGCTATGGTGACATAACCGGAACGTGATGTAACACGCGGGTCATGTGGATCTAAACATAGATAACACAATACAAATAGGGATAAAGGAAAGGAATATGATTATTATTATTTGGGTATTAATATTGGCAGCTTGGTGTGGCTTGAACTCACAACCTTCAGATCCAAAGACTCATGCCTTTTTTTTAACCTCTTAACCACTTCCCCAGCAACCAGACTGGATGGCTGTCCAGTCTAAACACCAACCGCAACAACCCCAACAATGCATAAGCTCCAGACCTGGAGAGACGTGTCTGGGTTTGGGGAATGAGAGGAAGTGAAGAAGGCACACATCATGCTGATTTTTTTTTTTATTTTTCATCGTTCCCAGGGACATCACATTGTCTAGGACACCAGACAAAAACTCTAAACTTCATAAATGTATTAATAAGAACAAGAATTGCTTATCTATAGTTTTTCCAGGCAATGATCTTGTGTGTCTGTAATGCAGCGATGATTCAGACCAACAGTAACTCCTAGCCACAGTCCAGCCAAGGGATTTTTTTCAGATCTTGGACCAAATAAATAGTTCTATTCCTATTTGTTAATGTCTCTCTCTATCTGCATGTGTCTCTGTCCCTGTTATAAAATTATGGACATCAGTATCTGAAAAAACAATTGATCTCCGTGTCGGTTCTCCATGAACAAGACACTTTAACAATAATGGAACTGTAATGAATGGACATTTGTTGGGACCCAGATGTGGACGGATTTTCTTTGGTGGTCCCCAAAACCCGGGTCAATTTTGGTAAATTACCAAATTCTCTATGCCACATCTGTCCATGATTTACTCTTGATGCATGTCAGGATCCTTGGCTTGGTCACATGTCAAATAAACAAAAAACAACACAGTGGATTCATGTTTATTATTATATTTAGAAAATACCAGTTTTTATGGATTTTACTTCTGGGTGGAGTTCTCTTCGATTAAAGACCAGCTGGAGACATGAACAGTCTGAAGATCCTTGATGTTCCTGAGCAACTTAAGAAATTTAAGGAAGGATTTGGACTGTAATTAAAATCAACAGGCTGCTACGACGGTTCAGGACCACAATTTGCATGAAAAGTTCTGCATTTAAGCGTCCATCACTGAACCTCACCAATGATGGAACTGTATTGAATGGACATTCGGTGTTTATGATCATAAGGAACACATTTATAAGCACTAAAAATTATTTTATACAACTAGATTACAGATGAGCCCCTGTGGTCCAAATCACTGAAGAAGTTCATGCTGATACTCGACTGGTCAGGACTGTTTTGGCAGCAAAAAGGGGGACCCAGACAATATTGAGCAGGTGGCCATCTTGTTGTGTCTGGTTGGTGTATTTTAAAGGCATCCTACTTGATACAATTTTTTTTTGTGCATTTCTTTTGTTTCCCAAAAACATTACATTTGCTCGTTGGAATTTGGTGAAAAATTATCAGAAAGAATGTGGGAATGTTCAGACGTTTTGAATAAATGTTCAACATTACTAGAACCATAACAAGTTATCTTAATGCACATACTTTAAACACACCCACCCAAATACTTAAACACACTAAACACACACACTAAGCCACACACAGTTATATCGCCCACTCACAAATGCCACTCATTTTTATAATGCTTGTGGTCTACTGTTTATTTCCGATCCCTTCAGAAGATCATCACTGATACAATCGCAGACCGCAACATAAACAGTCAACACTTTGGATTGTTTGGATAAGATCAGAGCTCAGCATGAAACAAATTATGGAATTATAATTAATGGAAATTCGGTGTCCCCAGATGGTTATAAGGTTCTCTTTGGGTTACGTATTCTGTCAAGATTTCTCCTTCATACCATCTCAGGAAGTCTTTGGGGCACATGGTTTAACCTAAGTGTTTAGTTGTATAAAAGAAATCGTTGTCATTTTTGGATTAAGGACATTTGCCAAGTACCATAAATGGAAATGTGTTCGCATGCAGTTTTGGTCTGGTTTATCTTTGCACGTATAAATACATTTCTCCAGCTTGCATCCGTCTCTGATCTCTGACACATGCCAAAAACTGGAGGCGTGGCCATGTTATGCAAATTCTACCACATAAAACTTCGACAGGCTGTCACCTGGTGAGGACAGATTGCTTTCGACTCGATGTGTGGTTTATCTTTTCACTCACGGCCTCTTCTACGGAACGTGGTATCTACTGTCATCTTGCCATTTCTTTTTTTTATATGGTTTTAAACAGTGGCGGTTTTAGTTTGAATGGCGTCTTGGGCGAACCGCATCAAAATACGCCGACACTAATCCTAATCCATTTCGAAAATGTAAAAATCTAAATTTTAGGCTTTGAAAAGTTAAAAAAAGTTTGTATTCTATAATAATTTAAACAGGTCTTAATTCCACGATGTTCATGTAATGCACCTCTAATTGAAATGCTCCCGCAGCGGTTTTGTTTGTTAGTTTCTGTGGTGGTGTAGTTCTTTCTTTCGCTAGTCCACATATAATTTACTGTATTAAGACTACAAATGAGACCAACACGAAACAGCCAATCAGATTTCTGTTATTAGCGAGTATCTCTGGTGGATTGTACCAGAAAATTCAGATTTTATTTTCAGCTATGGGGAAATGTGAGTTTAGCGAAACTCGGCTTAAAAACAAATGAATTTCGGGCTCGTTTAAGGCAAGTTGCTGACGATGTATTTATGTTTATGACGTTGTAATGTAGGTCTTCAATTTCATTATAAATGGTCTCAAAAAATGTGAAATTTGAAGAGGGCTTTTTTTTTTTCTAAAAACGCGTCGTGTCCCCACTTTCTTTATCAATCGTTTCCGAAAGTCGATCTTCCACAACGAAACGCCTGAAAACGCTCACCTCCCTGAGACCTTCCTGAGACGTTAAAACGCAGTTTTCATATTGATCCACTTTGGAGAGCGTTTTCAAGAAGTTACGTTTTTTATTTACTGTCTCAGTGTGGATGAAAGGCCGAACCTGAGAGAAAAATGTGTGTTTACAAACTTAAACTTATCAGTGTAGACACGGTCTGTGAGTGAAGGTACTTCCCCAGGCGTTGGGCCACACTCCGAGTCCTGACCAGGTTAACTGACCCCACACAGCGACATGTTATGATTGAAATTATTCTGCAAACAAGCGGTAAAAAATATGTTTTTTGGATGAAGGATTAAATAAAATCTAATCAAAAACATGCAAAGTGACCTTCTTTAACCAGAAATCTTTATTTCTAACTTACAGTATTGTTTATTTTCCCACTAGATAAATCACATGCTTTTTTTTTATCCATTTTTGCTTCTAGGGCTCGGAGTTACAGTTAATCTGAAACCTCTGGAAACGTTCTGGTGCAGGATCATGAGGTTTTGCTGAAGTCCAGTTCAAGGACTTTGCCTCTTTACCCGTAATGTTGCCTATTATCAAGCAAGGAGGCAAAGAAATTCCCCCTGCTGTAGTGGATCCAGTCTTGACCGCACTCCTCACCCCTGTGACCAGAGGGCGCAACATTTAGAGATTTTTTCCTGTTTTTGGTCAAACAATCCTAAATTGGCGTTGATGTTGACATTGAACCGGATCACACTGCAGTGAAAGCATGGAAGACCACCCAGAAATATAAGATGTTTAATGCCATGTACAGTATGTGGTCTTAATGTTGATGATGGTGGAAACTCCTGTAGTTACTTTTATCTTCACCAATGTTGACACTGCAACCACTGCAGCCAAAATCTCACATAATGGCATGCTGGAATGCATGTTCCTTCCTCTCAGAAATTCAGATTTTCTCCGCCCTGCTTCATCTACACAAACTGCACTTATCTAGATTAGTTATTTGAAAACTACTTCAAACACTCTAAATGGAATTTAGTAAGTGATATAGAAATACAGGATTTTGCAGTAGTGTCCTCTTCCATACATCTTCTACATCCTCGTCCACCACCTCTCATAAACCTTCTACATCCTCGTCCACCACCTCTCATACACCTTCTACGTCCTCATCCACCACCTCTCATACACCTTCTACATCCTCGTCCACCAACTCTCATACACCTTCTACATCCTCGTCCACCACCTCTCATACACCTTCTACGTCCTCGTCCACCACCTCTCATACACCTTCTACGTCCTCGTCCACCACCTCTCATACACCTTCTACATCCTCGTCCACCACCTCTCATACACCTTCTACGTTCTCGTCCACCACCTCTCATACACCTTCTACATCCTCATTCACCACCTCTCATAAAACCTTCTACATCCTCGTCCACCACCTCTCATACACCTTTTACATCATCATCCACCACCTCTCATACACCTTCTACGTCCTCTTCCTCCGCCTCTCATACACCTTTTACATCCTCGTCCACCACCTCTCATACACCTTCTACATCTTCATCCTCCACCTCTCATACACCTTCTACATCCTCGTCCACCACCTCTCATACACCTTCCACAGCCTCTTCCTCCACCTCTCATACACCTTCTACGTCCTCGTCCACCACCTCTCATAAAACCTTCTACATCCTCATTCACCACCTCTCATAAAACCTTCTACATCCTCGTCCACCACCTCTCATACACCTTCTACAGCCTCTTCCTCCACCTCTCACACACCTTCTTCGTCCTCGTCCACTACCTCTCATACACCTTCTACAGCCTCTTCCTCCACCTCTCATACACCTTCTACATCCTCGTCCATTACCTCTCATACACCTTCTACATCCTCATCCACCACCTCTCATACACCTTCTACAGCCTCTTCCTCCACCTCTCATACACCTTCTACATCCTCGTCCACCACCTCTCATACACCTTCTACAGCCTCTTCCTCCACCTCTCATACACCTTCTACATCCTCTTCCTCCACCTCTCATACACCTTCTACATCCTCGTCCATCACCTCTCATACACCTTCTACATCCTCATTCACCACCTCTCATACACCTTCTACATCCTCATCCACCACCTCTCATACACCTTCTACAGCCTCTTCCTCCACCTCTCATACACCTTCTTCATCCTCGTCCACCACCTCTCATACACCTTCTACATCCTCGTCCACCACCTCTCATACACCTTCTACATCCTCGTCCATTACCTTTCATACACCTTCTACATCCTCATCCACCACCTCTCATACACCTTCTACAGCCTCTTCCTCCACCTCTCATACACCTTCTACATCCTCGTCCACCACCTCTCATACACCTTCTACAGCCTCTTCCTCCACCTCTCATACACCTTCTACATCCTCTTCCTCCACCTCTCATACACCTTCTACATCCTCGTCCATCACCTCTCATACACCTTCTACATCCTCATTCACCACCTCTCATACACCTTCTACAGCCTCTTCCTCCACCTCTCATACACCTTCTACATCCTCTTCCTCCACCTCTCATACACCTTCTACATCCTCGTCCACCACCTCTCATACACCTTCTACAGCCTCTTCCTCCACCTCTCATACACCTTCTACATCCTCTTCCTCCACCTCTCATACACCTTCTACATCCTCGTCAATCACCTCTCATACACCTTCTACATCCTCATCCACCACCTCTCATACACCTTCTACAGCCTCTTCCTCCACCTCTCATACACCTTCTACATCCTTGTCCACCACCTCTCATACACCTTCTACAGCCTCTTTCTCCACCTCTCATACACCTTTTACATCCTCTTCCTCCACCTCTCATACACCTTCTACATCCTCGTCCATCACCTCTCATACACCTTCTACATCCTCATTCACCACCTCTCATACACCTTCTACAGCCTCTTCCTCCACCTCTCATACACCTTCTACATCCTCGTCCACCACCTCTCATACACCTTCTACAGCCTCTTCCTCCACCTCTCATACACCTTCTACATCCTCTTCCTCCACCTCTCATACACCTTCTACATCCTCGTCCATCACCTCTCATACACCTTCTACATCCTCATTCACCACCTCTCATACACCTTCTACAGCCTCTTCCTCCACCTCTCATACACCTTCTACATCCTCTTCCTCCACCTCTCATACACCTTCTACATCCTCGTCCACCACCTCTCATACACCTTCTACAGCCTCTTCCTCCACCTCTCATACACCTTCTACATCCTCTTCCTCCACCTCTCATACACCTTCTACATCCTCGTCCATCACCTCTCATACACCTTCTACATCCTCATTCACCACCTCTCATACACCTTCTACAGCCTCTTCCTCCACCTCTCATACACCTTCTACATCCTCTTCCTCCACCTCTCATACACCTTCTACATCCTCGTCCATCACCTCTCATACACCTTCTACATCCCCATTCACCACCTCTCATACACCTTCTACATCCTCATTCACCACCTCTCATACACCTTCTACAGCCTCTTCCTCCACCTCTCATACACCTTCTACATCCTCATCCACCACCTCTCATAAAACCTTCTACATCCTCGTCCACCACCTCTCATACATCCTTTTTCTCTTCATCCACCATTTCTCATACAGTATAATCTACATTCTCCTTGTCCACCACCTCTCATACAGTCTCTTCTCTTCCTCTTTGACCTCAATTTGTTTCTTCGTTTGTTCATGTCAGTATGGTCTACACCAGGCCCAAACATCCACTCCTTGATTTAGCGATGATTTTGACATTCGTCCAGTTAAACATCTGCTGCCTTTTGCACTTGATCAAATCCTTGGATTAAAGGCTGAGGGCATCACTTACTCAGGATGGTCCTGAGATTTAAACTGAGTGCAGTGATACTTTTCTAGTCTGGTCTCTTTATGTTTGTTTTATTAAAACTGTAATTAGTCAACGTTTCCTAAGCAGCCACAATAGAATGAAATCAAAATTCCATATAAAAGCCTGCTACGTACAGCATTATGGTGTTTCTATGGAAACTGCAACAAACGTCTCTAGTCTGGGATCAATTTTACCAGTTTTTCTGGTGAATGAAACCAAAGCTGGTATCACACACCCACAGTAAATAATCCGCAAGATTGTGCTAGCTAGTTTTGGTGATACAGCAAAATGAATACCAGTGAATTTAAAGAATGCATTTCCTACCACACTGCTAGCTCGCTAAGATCCTGAGATGTTTGCAGGGGGGCGTGGCCTGCATGGCACTGCAGTGTAAACTAACCAAATTTCTTTTTGGAATTTTTATTTTAACTTGAGTGAACTGGTGCATTTCCTACAGCAAGACTGTTATAAATAATACCTCATGATAGAGTTTTCCTTGAGCACATTCGCATCCTGATACTGATACAAGGTTTAGCTTCAATCCACAGCTTTTCCTTGTTTGTGTGTGAAGGAAGCTGTGAGGTGAATAATTGTTCTTTGGAGGAAATGTGAGATCAATGTCTAAAACTAAATGATCTACAAAGCCTGCCAAAAGTTTGTGGACACACAACCATAAAATCACTATGTGTTTCCCATTATACATTCACTGTTAGAATAACTTCCACTTTCGGAGAAGATGTTCCACAAGATTTTATGGAGATTCATGCAGATACAAGGATTAAAGTCAGGTACTGATGGAGGTGAGAAGGTGAGGAGGCCTGGGGTGCAGTCAGCGTGAAACATTCACTCATGTTTAATAGTGTTGGAGCTCAATAGCAGATCTTCCACTCTGACCCATGGAAAGCAGATCTTCATGGAGCTGGCCAGGGTTGTGCAAAATAAAATACCAAATACTTTAACTTTAATTCTATCAAAATAAACTACAAAATAAAGTCGAATTTTAAATAGTAGAAAAAAATGAATTTTAAAAATTCAAAAAAATACTTGTACAAGGGAGCATGAAGTTTCCTCACGAACCTTAAATCATTGGGCCTGTTTGATTTGTTCCTTCACCATTACACACCGACTCAGTTCATTAAGTAAACAATGTTTTACAACAACAGTTTTACTCTGCGCAATAAATCTGCCGCATGCAACCAGGTAACAGATGAAATATTTACATACAAGATCCCTGTGATCTCCCAGACGAGGGTTAAGTTTCTAACGAATGAATCATTTGATTGTTCATTATAAATATAATAATATATTATGTGTCCTGCAGTCATTCATGCAGTGGTGTGCAACATCATGATCCTAATAAACAGCTACTTTAATTACAATATTCAGCAACCGAATATTTATTTATCGATCGTCAGACACATATTTACATTTACATTTGCGGCATTTATCAGACACCCGTATCCAGAGAGACGTACAAAAGTGCTTTGAGTCTCTAGTAATGAATAAATCTACACTGGTACGCCAAATTACAAACTTAATATAAATATAACTCTTGAATTCTACAAACTTGGAAAGTGCTCATTTAAGTATTTCAGGAAGATGAAGGTCTTCAATTGTCGCTTGAAGATAATCAGGGACTCTGCTGTACGGACATCTAGGGGAAGTTCATTCCAGCACCTCGGTGCCAGAACAGAGAAGAGCCGTGAAGTGTACTTACCTCTCATTCTGAGAGAAGGTGGTACCAGTGGAGCAGTGCTGGAGGATCTCAGACAGCGTGGTGCAGTGTGAGATGTGATGAGGTCACATTTTGCACATATTTGAGAGCTGGCAGCCTGCAGGTTTCTTACCTTCAACACCTTCTTACCTTTTTCACCTCTTTCTTATCTTTCATTAGTTTTCTGTTCTGATATCAACAAGTCTGAGCAAAATACTGGATAGGAATCAACCAGAGGTTTATGATGTCACCATGTGGAACTTCTTACAAAGTATTTTTTTTTAAACCAAGTTTTTTGATACAAAATATGAAGCCGTTTTCATCAACAGTCTCAAATCCAAATTATATTTGAAATACACTGAAACTCCATCCCTGGATCTGGTTTTGTGCACAGGGACATTGTCATGCTGGAACAGGTTTGGGTCTCCTAGATTTGTTTTCGTACAGCATCCAAAGACGTCTTGCACCACTGTGAATCACCGCGTCTGTGTTTGGAGAAGAACCAGATCTGGCTGGAAGAGTCAATTACGCCGAAGTTTGAATCCATTTAGCGTGCATCGATGTCTTATCCATAATCACTGACACTGATTTCTATTAGTTCAAATGATTTTGCTTCTGCAGATCATATTTATCAGATGTTTGGTAGACTTGTGATGGGGAAAAGCATGTTTCACTCGACATGATAAATGCTTTTTAAAGCGTTAGTCAAGAGAAATGACTCAGTGATGGCTGGGGAACTCACTGGGGCGTGTGTGAGATGTGTGAGAGCTGAAATTACAGCCTTCTTGGCAAACACAGTGCACATTAACATGCCAGAGGTTTTAATGTGTGTCTGAGTAAAACCAATAACAATATGGTATTTAATGCTACATATCTTTTACATGCTAACACAAGCAGACTGTGGTGACTGCATGGGACTTTGAAATGAAAGGTCATGAGTTCAAATCCCAGCACTACGTTTTTCCCTCAATTGCTCGTTTGTAAATGTGTTGTGTATTAGAAACACACATCATCAGAAAGCTGCAATATTTCCCTGCTCCCAGTGATATTACCAGGCCATTAGTTTCGCTCGTCTCTCTCATCGCCTCCTCGTTTCTGTTTTTCCGTTCACGTTATTGTCTCGTCCCGTTTCTTCCGATCGCCAGAACTCAATCTGTTTGACCACTGTGAGTTTGCTTTGGATCGTTCTGGCTGCTGTAAAACATCAACACCCATCAACTAAAACCCCAAACAAATCCATGGAGAGCAAAAACCAGAATGGAGCAAAACATCTAAACCATGAAAGACAATATTCAATAAGAGAAGAGTGTGCAGTGAACCGTGACTGTGTAAATGTGGTAATTAGCGTGAAGGCGAATCAGTTGCGCTAATAAACGCGTAGCGTGGTACGCTGAGGTGAAGTGGCTTGTGGGAAACTTGGGGTTCTGAAATCTTCTAAATACAAATATGTCTGAGTTAAGCACCTCATTTAAAATAAGTTTTGGGTTTGGAATGATCTTTTTCACTCACCCACCAATTCGGCTACTAAAGATTTAAGTTTCCACTCTTTCAAAACATCTACTAACCAATATATACAGTATAAATACATATATTATGTATAAAACATGATATATAAAGTAGATTAAACCATTTTCTTGTCTTTCTTCTTAGTTGCTTGAGGGAAATGTCGACTCTGGGATTACTCACCCCAGGCATGTATTCCCACATTATTATGTTTTTTGAGAAAAAATTTTCTTCCTGAAAAGTCTGGAAAGTAAATAAACACCTGGCAGAAAACATGTGTTTACAGACATTTTAGTGTGGTTGAGCAACTTTTTTTGGAAATGATTGAAATCGAAGTGTGTGGACGAAAACGACGTTTTCAAATTTATTTATTTAGACGTAGACGGAGTCTTTAATATTCAAATTAATTTATTTAGACGTAGACGGAGTCTTTAATATTTAAATAAATTTATTTAGACGTAGACGGAGTCTTTAATATTTAAATAAATTAATTTAGACGTAGACGGAGTCTTTAATATTTAAATAAATTTATTTAGACGTAGACGGAGTCTTTAATATTTAAATTAATTTATTTAGACGTAGACGGAGTCTTTAATATTTAAATTAATTTATTTAGACGTAGACGGAGTCTTTAATATTTAAATAAATGTATTTAGACGTAGACGGAGTCTTTAATATTTAAATAAATTTATTTAGACGTAGACGGAGTCTTTAATATTTAAATAAATTAATTTAGACGTAGACGGAGTCTTTAATATTTAAATAAATTTATTTAGACGTAGACGGAGTCTTTAATATTTAAATTAATTTATTTAGACGTAGACGGAGTCTTTAATATTTAAATTTATTTATTTAGACGTAGACGGAGTCTTTAATATTTAAATTAATTAATTTAGACGTAGACGGAGTCTTTAATATTTAAATTAATTAATTTAGACGTAGACGGAGTCTTTAATATTTAAATTTATTTATTTTGACGTAGACGGAGTCTTTAATATTTAAATTTATTTATTTAGACGTAGACGGAGTCTTTAATATTTAAATTAATTTATTTAGACGTAGACGGAGTCTTTAATATTTAAATTAATTTATTTAGACGTAGACGGAGTCTTTAATATTTAAATTTATTTATTTAG
Source organism: Silurus aristotelis (assembly GCF_946808225.1). NCBI lineage: Eukaryota > Metazoa > Chordata > Actinopteri > Siluriformes > Siluridae > Silurus > Silurus aristotelis. The sequence continues at coordinate 29,186,748 of NC_139584.1, read as the reverse complement.
ACGTAGACGGAGTCTTTAATATTTACATTTATTTATTTAGACGTAGACGGAGTCTTTAATATTTAAATTAATTTATTTAGACGTAGACGGAGTCTTTAATATTTAAATTAATTTATTTAGACGTAGACGGAGTCTTTAATATTTACATTTATTTATTTAGACGTAGACGGAGTCTTTAATATTTAAATTAATTTATTTAGACGTAGACGGAGTCTTTAATATTTAAATTTATTTATTTAGACGTAGACGGAGTCTTTAATATTTAAATTTATTTATTTAGACGTAGACGGAGTCTTTAATATTTAAATTTATTTATTTAGACGTAGACGGAGTCACCAAACAAAACCAAAGTTCAAACTCATTTGAAAGAATTCGTCTATGTTGCTCAGAAAGACGTCATTTTTGTTTCTGGTTTTGCAACTTGAAAAATCGTCTACCATTTTTTTTTTTTGGAGCACAAAATACTACATTTCTCATATAAATGCAGCTGTTGTTCTCCTTGAGTTGTTCTTTATTCTCGTTTAATTCTCAATTAGACTCGGGTACAGCAGCTCCAGCTATTCAGCTATTCATCTTTTTTCTCTTTCAGTCCTGATGCACCCTAAACTCTTGGAGATAGTGAGCTGAGCTGAGCTGATGATATACAGTTATACGGATATAGACTGATAAAAATAAATGTTAAAAATAGAAAATAAATAAAGAATAAAATATGAAACAGCACTGTGTCTGGAATAAACTCCACCCACTGTGTCTGGAATAAACTGTACCCTTCTCCTCGTGCCCTATGATCCGCTGATCTGTTCGTTTCCCAGGCTCACACACCGCATTACTAATGACTTCTTTTTCTTTGTCTCCTTCTTTTCTTCAGCCTGTTGCAGTCTGATTAATGTTTTTATTACAAACCTCTGGTGCCTCTTTAAAACCACATCCTTATGAACAGGACAAAGGAAGTTACATGCAGCAGTTCTCCTACTAATTGATCCATTTATTTATTTATTTATTTATTTTTATTTAATTGTTTTCTAGACCAGCTGTAAAAAATGTTGTTTACTTACTGGAAGTCGGTACGAGAACCTTTAGTTAGTCTGTTAGTTAATATCCAGTCTGTTATCATCTCTAATATCAACAGGGTGTTGAAGAGACACACATGAGCATGAAACATCTGGAGAGGAACGGTGACGGAGTGAAGGAGCTCCGGTACCAGTATGTAAAACATCTATGAGCAAACAGTAACTCATTTACATAAACATCTTATAGTGACTTATATATACTTCAGCATGTGAATGTGTACATTTGGTATTTGGTAAAGAAAACATGCATTATGTGTATATTTGATAAAACGGTATTTTGTGAAATGATATGAAAATGCATAACTAATTGGTGGTCTTCTGGGTTGTAGCGTATAATGGAATTGGAGTTAAGTGAACCACTGTCAGGGATCCACCTGCCACGCCCCCTTTGGTGGCTCTCTACACACACACGCGTCTGTGTGTGTGTGTGCTCGTATCTCTCTCTCTCTCCCTCACACTTGCATTAAAACCCAAGCGAGCTGTACTCCGGCTTCGGCCTTCTGTTTCGCTCGCACCCTGACAACCACATTACAACTTCACATACGTGGATGAGGCTTCAGTCTGAGCAAAAGCAGAAGATGTGGTCAAACTGTCCCTTATAGGCCCATACAACACACAGCATCTCCTCACCTTCTCAGAGACCCTCTATAGGGCTCTCATCACTGATGATGAGAGGGGTCCATTTCGAGATGATTTACCAAAGCTTGTGATACATTGGGATCATTTGAGTTTTACTCAAACACCATCAGGCAAAAGTTTCTGACTCATAACAGGAAGCTGATGCAATTTCTTCCACATTGTTCCCCATTCCTCAACCCAACAGAGGAGCTCTATTCAGCATGGAGGTGGAAGGTCTATGAATGCCAGACACATACTCAGATGACCCTGCTGGCTGCCATGGATGAAGCATGTGAGGACATCACAGCGGAAGCCTGCAGAGGCTGGACACGACATTCCAGAATATTTTTTAGAGCTGTATTGCAGTGGATGATTTCTGTTGTGTTGTGGATGAACACCTGGGCCTCCACAGACTGGGACGTCAGGGGGTATAGACAGATTGCACTGTATAATAGGAATGAGATGTTAATTGACACAAATACTTATTTTTGACAGATGAACTAAGGATTTTGAGAAAAGATCAGGTTTTTGCAAGAAATCCAATGTTTTTGTTGCAAATATTAAGGATGATTTAAGAAACTGAGAAAAACTGTAATAATGAAGCTGTTGGACTGAACTGCCATTCACTATATTTCTCATTTTCTTCTCCAGTTTGTCGGATTCATCTCGTGCCTCGAGCCATTTATCAGAATCCCAGTGTTCACCATATCATTTCCACCACATGCAAAACGTCTCCATGGAGCTCAGGAAGGTCATTAGGAAATGTCTCTGACTGATGTTTCACTCTGGATGGAACTGGATGTTACTAATCTAATGTATGACATGATCAGTAGGATATGTAGGTGGAACGTCGTGTTTGATATCTTCACTTCATCTTTCATTTTTTTTTTTTATTTACATTACATTTATGTAAGTCGGTGGTGAGACATGGAATTTTGTATGGTTTCCAGACAGCAGCATGGACAACGAGGCAGGAGGTGGCGCTGGAGGTGGCCGAGGTGAAGATGCTGCAAATTTCATCAGGAGCCACAAGGATGGAAAGAATTAGAAATGTATTAGAAGTTTATTAGAGAGAACGTGCAGGATGTTTTGGAGACGAGGTGAAAGAGAAGCCATGTAGGAGGGGTATTTCCGTAGAAGATTGATGACGGAGGATGAAGGATAAGGTTTTTGGAGGTGTGGAGGGAGAACATGAAGGTGGGTGGTTTGAAAGACTCAGAGGTCAGCAGGATTTGGAGACGGATGGTCCGCAGTGGAGACCCCAAAACGGAGCAGCTGAAAAAAAGATTTCTTTTTACGGCATTGAGGAGATGCCTGCATCCCAAAACCAAAAGTGCTTTTTAACAACTAATAAATCAACACTGGTTCAAAAGGCCACAGAAAACAAGCAGCTAAAAACTTTGTGGGAAAGAAAAAGAAAGTTTCAGTGTTTCAGCAAGAAAAACCCTCCGTGTGAAGATAATCAGTGATTCAGCTGTTCGGACATCTAGGGGAAGATCATTTCCCTACCTTGCTGCCAGAACAGAAGAGTCTTGATGTATACTTTCCTCTTACACAGTAAATTTGCCAGAGTAAAATTCACTCAATTTGAAGAAAATTCGACTCTATTCCATATAACATCGGTTCCCTCTTTAAAAAGAGTAAAAGTTAATCTTTTGATAGAGTAATTTTTCCAGAGTCAATTATGCTCAATTACCTCGTGTACTATTTTACACAGTTCTGAGCTACGTGAAATTGACTCTGCTACTTTTTAACTCTATTCAGAGGTACTTTGACTTTACTCTGCAACAATTTCCTTCCCCTCCAGAGTTGTTCATCCTCAATTCTAAGTGACCTCTAAAGAACTTACTCTATTCAAAGTTGTTCTTCTGAATTACACCATTCATGTTTACCCATTAAAGGGACCTAAAATGAAAAACCTGCTGTTCTGTCTTAAAAGAAAAATATACAAACTATATATACAAAAATTCTGATATGACAAACAAGATGAATTACATGTAACTATATGGTCCAATAAACAAATCAGAATCACAACCATAAGACATCAGAATCTCAAACAGTTTGTGGTCTCAAACACAAGGTGCTTCTCTGGTATGTGCAACTTTGTAAGCATGAATATGTTCAGCTAAACGAACAGTTTTCAGTGCAGTTGTTATTAAAAGGACATGTTCATCTTTGACAACAATATTCTGGATTACATGAAACACAGGCATGTCATTTTGAACCTGAACACAAACTGCTAACGCTGAACGATATATATTTCCACAGTACTTGACCCATTTCACATTTAGGACCTTAGTCCACATGGGCACAATAAGTTTCTCAGCCATCTCAGTGCCAACCTCCATTTTATTCAAGGGGACCATTTTCCCAGGACCTCATTTCATGTCATTTGGATCATATGTTTGCCAAATGTACGCCATTTGGCACAGGTTTTTCTTTGCTAATGTTTTCGTTATGTTTTTGAAGCTTTTCAGCTGCTTTTTAAAAACGTTATGCTTTGCTTCGTAACGTTATGCTTTGCACCAACAATGTAGCAGAAGTCCAATTTTCGGCATACAACTAGTGTAATGCACCATAAAATGATGCTCTGGCAACAATTTCTTATCAGGGAACAAATGCTTAAACAAACTGTGGTGCTCTGCAATCAGGTGTTTCAAATAAATGGTAATACCAGTGGATATAACTAAAGAAAACACTATTCTGAAGCAATAAAATGAACAAATACCAGTGCTGATCATTAGGACACACAATATCTCCGAAAATAATGTGCAGATATCGCAGTAAACACCAGCTCTGAGTGGCATTTAAGCCCAAGTCATTGGAACCCTCTCTTAATTCTACACCAGGAGGTTTGTTGTTTTGTTCCATGAAGCCATAGTTAAAACTCTGAATTCTTCTGTGCTCTTCTACTGATGTGGTGTTATTGCCAACCAGGTGCTGAATGAGTCATTTCATCTCATATTGTGCAACGCCCTCTAATATATCATGCATAATATCAACTGAAAAAAATTTGCATTGGTGTGAAAATATTGCAAAGAATTTAAAAAGCAAGACTTTTTTATTCCCATTACATAAGGAAGACTGGGATTGCTCTGCGTTCTCTGCCAGTGTTCTGCATGAAGTTCTTTAGTTCGCATTGGCATCCTTGGACCACTTCACTGAACACTGTCTGAAAGTCCTCATTCTCTAGTAGGCAAAAGCGGCAACAGTACCTAGCACTAAACGATTCCACAAAACCAAATATGGAATGGACACCAAGGTTGTCACCAGTAACTTGGACAATGGTTCCATAAACTGTATGATCAAATAAAGAAATCTGAATTCCATTGGTTTCCAGTGTTGAGATATCCTGGACAAGCGGCTCTAGTATTTTATCAAACCCGTATATTTTGATATCTTGTGCATGAAATAAAGCGACTAAATGTATGTTAAGTAAACTGAAGTTGCATTGAGGAGAAATATTTCTAAAGGTAAAATAGATACACATTCAAATTCATAAAAAAAAAAAAAAAAAAGTTGGATCTGAACTGCATGCCTTTGTTTTGAGAAGAGTTCATGATTCTTAAAGAACTCTCCATCGTGTATGTCATAAAGAAAATCTGTTTTTTGTTGTGAGTCTCTCGCCATCATATCTTTAATTTTAGGGTGCTTATAAATGGACTGTAATGTCTCTAGCATTGGTATATACACATATTTATCCTTAACAATGGTTTGGGCAAAGGTTCCAGTTGTTCTGTTATACCTTGTAGCAAATCTTGTCACGAGAACAAATTCAACACGATCTATTTTTACCCATTTCTCTGAAAAGTACTGCATTCTCTTGCTCTCAGTGTTCATTGCCACAAAAGGACCATTTGTGACTCAACAATACTTTTTATGGGCTCCGCTAAAGATAAGCTGTTTTTCACAGATTCTCGAGTTTCACTATGAATGTCTCCAATCACTTCTTCTAAAGCACTAACAACATAGTTAATAGTTGTCTCTGCGACACCAGCAACTTTAAGTTCAGCTACCACTGGTGCACAACTGTCTACTATATTTGTTTTTAGGGGTACAGACTCAGAGTTTGAATGTGTGTTTGGTGAATCACCCACATCCCCTACTAAAATGGAGTTGGCAGTGGATGAGCTTTCACCAAAATCGGGGCATGAACTGTCAATTGCACAACATTTGCTGAGATGCTTTCGTAATCCAGAAAAACTATGGTAAACATGTGAACAACCTCTTTAAGCACATTTTAACTTAAGTCTTTTCCCTGAACAAAGGCCATGGACTTACTTATAGTGCCTTATAAGGGAATTGGCGTCGGCATGCCCCCTTTTACAAATGAAACAAATCATCTGGTTACTGGAGCATTCTAGCTCTCAACTCAGCCACTCTGGGATTCACCTTGGTGACTTCAACATCTAGATCATAAACAGTGGTTTGCAGAAAGCTATACACATTGGTCAGTTGCTGACAGAATGAGGTGCCAAAGACAAAGTGAGCTTTAAAAAGCTCATCAACACAGGCCAGTGAATTAGAGGCCTTGCATGGTAGAGCATGTTGGTCAATTACAATAAACCAACTCTGGATCCTACTTTTCTTTGGTCCGACAGCAAGTAGATACGGCTGGAGACTTTCACCAATTCCATCCAGGTGCCCTTGGATACTGGTACCAGTCTGTGAAAGAATGAAAACATATTAGAGCCAACGTGGCCAACAGTTAAAGTCAATATGCAGCACGAACAAAGATGCATTGATGTCTTCCACTGAAGTTTCTGTACATACTTCCAAGAGATTACAATAGATTGTTACTAAGTATGTGTGAAGTAGAAAAGAATGAAAGAATTTGGAGGACAGATGATCTTTAAGTACCTGTCTGAGAAATAAGCAAGTTCAAGGTCACACAGTAAAGGAACAGTATAAAAAAGTGTCAATTGATCTGCTCTATTCACCTTGATGAATTTCACAAGACTATCACATGCTTGTATAGCTGAGATTTTTCCCGGTCTTTTGCGGCCTTGACTTGAAGGTGGCAAAAGGTGAACCAGAATCAGAATTGACGACATGTCGCTGTCCCAACCTGGAGACATGGAAAACAAAGGGACCATCCGACTCAGTTTCACTTGACTTAACATTACTTGGAAGATGAGCCTGTATATATTCATTAACTAGTATTACAGTATTGACTACAGGTGTACGATGTCATACAGTTAAACTGTATCTACAAGATATAAACCATGCTTTTGTTATTCAGAGCTCCAAATGAAAACAATTTCAGATTGTAAATCTGCAACTCCTGTATGTGGCCCTTGTGCATAAAAGAGTAGATCAGGGTAGAAATGTTAGAGCAACAAGTGATTTTCATTCAGGTTACAAGTCGGTATGAAACAAGCATGTCTAATGGGTAAAGTTGTGACCACATTTGAAACTTTTGCCATGAATGCTTAATCGCATCTTAGTTAACTTAAGCTATAGCACAATATAGTTACCTTCTTCAACTTCATTGGCTTCTGCATTTTGGATGAGGTCTTGTGAAGTCAACAGGTGAAGCACAAAGTCTGATATGAGAAGTACGTGCGCATGAAGCGATAGTACGGAGAGCTGGCAGCGGAACCGGGGAATAGAGACGCTGACAGTGCGAGTCCATAAACATAATAACGAACGGCGTGAGTGGGAAGCGGAGCTGCTTAAATAGGAGGGAGTCTGATGGAAGTCAAGTGCGCCGAGTTAGTAATCAGGCGAGGCGCTCCGAGTTGGCGGGGCATGAGCGGGTGAGAGCGCAGGGCGCTCCCTGACAGTGAGGCCACGGCTCTGGGCAATAACCTTTGGTTTTATGCTGGTGCACCACTTCTCCAACAACTTTGCAGAGGTTGCATCACCAAATAGAAGTTTCAAATCTTGATCAATCTGCCAAAGATAATAAAAGTCAGTACCACAGTAGGTACTAAGTTTGTTTACCGAACAACTGTGTGTTACGGCAGAACAATAGAAATTGATTTTATCTTTATAATTCTCAAATACCAAGCCTGGTATCTTCTGCATTGTAAAAATGTTCCTATGACCATAACAAACAGACCTAAAGGTAATACATTACTAGACTGAGAAAATAAATAGCACTTTAATTATATTGTAAATAATATTTATTTTGCAAGATGCAGTAAATCCTCCCTCAGTAAATCAAATAGATTAAGAGGCAACAGCTACTAACATAGCCAAGTTTGCTCCTGGGGTCAGCCAAATTTGGGAAGAGAGAGATGATTCCCTTTGCATATTGTTCCTTCAAGTGTCGTGAAGGCCTTGTTTTACACACACAAACATAAACCAATTACAACCCATAACATCAGAAACATTAATTTACAAGGTACTGTATAAACAACCTACCCATGTTCATTTGTCAAACGTGCTACCAAGATTTTCACCATGTCACGTTTTCGGCTATCTGACACACTTTTAGTGCGAGCGTATTCACTTGCAATCTTTTCACCTCCAGCGCTGGTCTTTAGGATATCTTCGATCATCTGAAAGAGGGGATGATATAATATTGAGCAAAGATGAGAAAATAACAACTGGCATCTGTATATAGTTCCAAATATCTTTAATTTTTAACTAGTTCCATATAGATTATCCTTGCTTGAGCAAGATGTTCCTCTGCTTGATTTTTTTCAGGAGGACTTCTAATCAAAATTGCTGTGTCGTCAGGCTCTGATGTGCCATCGGTATCTCCTACTGAGCTTGAGCTTAAAGAATCTTCAATATAAACCATACCTATAGTCTGATTAACTGTTCATACTATTTTTATATCATGTTATACAGCTATTGAGAATTAGTACAATAGACACATTAGTCTATGCAAAAATAAATTGGTGAGTATTGCTGAAAATAAAGACAAAAATTTATAAGCATGTAAAACAATTTACCATCAAAACAGTCTTTGCCTGGGATCAAAATTTCTAGGACACAAGGTCTGGTCGTGTCAGCAGGTATTCAAATGCTTCTTCATCAACCACTGTCTTCGAGTCATCAAAGACTTTCACATCCATTGTAGGAAGATCAAATTAACAAAAACCAGCAATGCCAAAGGAAGTTAGAGTTATTATTATACCTCATAAGATACAACCATAAACTTAGTTTACTACTATTAAAACGTATTAATGATATTAATGTTAAAGCAATGTCCTCTTACCACATTCCAAAAACGTTTGAAACATATAAGGTTTTGAAGAAAATATATATTTTTTTGCAATTTTTGAACTTCACTCTGACAACGTTGTTGGTTTGCATCCTGAAGGTGAACACAAGGCAATATTACTCACTGACAGATGAAGATGACATTCAACATGATTTATTTTTCCTTCACTGGTGTGTTTTTAATTTGAAATAACTGTTCAACAGTTTATGCATGGTGCTAGCATGCTAGTCATATTCAGACCATTTTTCTCATGGATGTTTGAAAATATAATCCGAATGGCACCTCAGTGATAAAACTCGTGCATACAGATGGCGATTTATTCACGATTTAGGAGTTTTGTACGAACAAAAGTGTCTATATAAAAAGGCACAAGGTCATTGCACGGTGTTGCACAATAATGGCGCAATCGCACATGTGCTGAGGAGTATAAAAAATATTCTTTAATCAATGATCAAAAGCCCAACAATGAGCTTGTAAATGAAAGGGTACAACATTCTGGATTCAGACGCCAAAAAAAAACCCAATAGCCCCTGTAAATATTGATAAAACCTTACGTTACTGTGAGAAATTCGAGTCCGAATAGGGCTAATGCACATCAAAATGGCCTCCAGCAACTCGATCCTCACCACAATAATTTAGCTTTCAAACATTTAATAAACAGTTGGCAATTTCAGTGGTGTCATTTAACGATGACCGTGTAGAGTAGTGCGAATTAATTAAACTTTGTGAGGAGACAATGGGGAGGAGTCACAGGTGTTACTCTACTGACATATTTTACTCTGTACACTCAAAATAGAGCAAAAACAACTAGGAAAAGAATATTTTCTCTGGAAAAATTACTCTGCCATTTTTCCTGTGTACCCTGAGAGATGGGGGACCAGTTGAGCCGTGCTGGAAGAGATGTGAAAAACTCGTTTCTGAGATTCTTTACATTTTTCTGCGCAACCCGCAGAATACCATTTACACTATAATTACAATATAAATCGAGATTTTCCCTTCACTTGAACTATTAGAGCCAGAACCTGTTCCAGCATGACAATGCTCCTGGGCACAAAGCCAGAAGATCTCCATGAAGATCTGCTTTACATGGGTTGAAGTGAAAGATCTTGAGTGGCTTGTTTTTAACACTTTGTTTTCGGATTTTAAATTGCGAACGCATTTGTTTAATTGATTGTGTACAAATACCTGCTGTATCAAATGTTCATGTTCATCAAAATATATTATACTGGATCTCACCTGAATAGTTTCAACCCGCAAAAGATCTCAGCATCAGTTCATGTGCTAAAATTACAGTTTCAGTTGCTTCTCAAAATGTGTACAAACAGAACAAAACATTGGATTTCTTGCAAAAGCCTGAACTTTTCTCAAAATCCTTAGAACATTTCTGAAAAGTAAGTATTTTTGTGAATGAACATCTCAGAATCATAAGTCTTTTTGTGATTGTTCTCTCAGTGGAAAGAATGGACAGTTTCCGGTACCTTGGTACCTCCGGTACCTTGGTGTTCACATCACACAGGACCTGTCTTGGTCCTGTCACACCAACACTCTGGTGAAGAAGCCCGGCAGCGTCTGCATCATCTAAAACGTTTAAGGGACTTTAAACTTCCCTCTCAGGTGCTAAAGACTTTCTACACCTGCACCGTTGAGAGCGTTCTGACGGGTAGCATCACTTCCTGGTTTGGGAACAGCACCAGAGGGTGGTGCGTTCAGCTGAATGTACCATCCACACAGAGCTCCCTAACCTGCAGGACATCTACAGCATGTGGTGCCGGACCAGAGCCAGGAAGATTATGAAGGACAGGATACACCCTGTTACTGTACTGTAATCGTTTTCGTTCGCTTCCTGGTCCTTCGTCTATTTTCAGAAATTGTAATTGTGTTTTGAGAATCAGCACCTCCAAATCCGAGGCCATGGTCCTCAGTCGGAAAAGGGTGGCTTGCCCACTTCAGGTTGGTGGGGAGTTCCTGCCGCAAGTGGAGGAGTTTAAGTATCTTGGGGTTTTGTTCACGAGTGAGGGAAGGGTGGAACGGGAGATTGACAGACGGATCGGTGCAGCTTCTGCAGTAATGCGGTCGATGTACCGGTCTGTCGTGGTGAAGAAGGAGCTGAGCCGCAAGGCGAAACTTTCGATTTACCGGTCAATCTACGTTCCTACTCTCACCTATGGTCATGAGCTCTGGGTCATGACCGAAAGGACAAGATCCCGGATACAGGCGGCCGAAATGTGCTTCCTCCGCAGGGTGGCTGGGCGATCCCTTAGAGATAGGGTGAGAAGCTTAGTCACTCGGGAGGAGCTCGGAGTAGATCCGCTGCTCCTCCACATCGAGAGGGGTCAGCTGAGGTGGCTCGGGCATCTGTTCCGGATGCCTCCTGGACGCCTTCCTGGGAAGGTGTTCCGGGCGTGTCCCACTGGGAGGAGACCCCGGGGAAGACCTAGGACACGCTGGAGAGACTATGTCTCCCGGCTGGCCTGGGAACGCCTTGGTGTCCCCCCGGAAGAGCTGGAAGAAGTGTCTAGGGAGAGGGAAGTCTGGGCATCTTTGCTTAGACTGCTGCCCCCGCGACCCGGCATCGGATAAGCGGGAGAAGATGGATGGATGGATGGATGTAATTGTGTTTTGCTCCGCCTCCAAAGAAGGTTCACGAGAATCTGCTTGGACCTGTTTTGGAGATCTGGTTGATCATTGGTTGCTCCGATGCCGTTCACTCACCTTCATTAGTGGCATTCAAGATTCATCTGAACAATCGAATAGAAATAAAGATTTTAGATGACAGACTCTGACGACTGATTCAACCATTTTACATTCAGTGACTTACTGTATGTTATGAACTGATGCTGAGATGTTTTGGAGAAGCAGTACAATATATTTGGATCAACATGAACCGTAAGTGCACAAGCGACTGAATAATGTGAAGGCTGAACAAGTAGTTTTGAGAATCTGATCTGAGACCCTGCGAAAAACTGTATCAAAACTGTCCAGATGAATTCCATGAACCTTCAATTGGAGACGGAGCAAAACGCTGAATTACAATTATCATTGTGATCCAAACCGCATCAGGAAACAATTAAACGATGCGCCCACACGCTGACAACATGATTAGACTTGTGATTTTGATCTCATTAAGAATTTTTTTAGATACAAATACTTAGTTTTGAGAGAGGAACCAAGGATTTTGAGAAGCAAATGATAAGTAGGATTCGAAAAAACGCTACAAAACAACTGAGAAAAACTAGAAAAAAAAGCTTGTATGATCCCTCTATTCGCTTATTCTTAGTGTGTGTGTGTGTGTGTGTGTGTGTGTGTGTGTGTGTGTGTGTGTGTGTGTGTGTGTGGGCTGAAACACAGTTCTGCTTCATTACACAGTTTTTTCGCAAATGCATCAACTCCTCCATCTTCCAGAAGGGTCAGTCTAAAAAAATATTGAAACCATTTCAAGTTTTTCCAGTTCCAGTATCGATTCTCGGGGATGATGGCGTAGGAAGAAGACTGCAGGAAAGAACATGTGAGAGAAATTCATTTCAGTCTAGTTTCACCAATGGACATTGCGACAGAGCAGCTTTTTTTTTTGAGAATTGTACAGTTTCAGGATGTACAGTGCAGCCAGAACGTTCTCACTGAGCTCCACTTTGTCTAGACTTTGTTATGTTTCTGCTTTATTCCATAATGGATTGAATTCAATATTTTCCTAAAAGTTCTTCAAACAAAACCACATAATGACAATGTGTGAGATTTCAAAGCAAACTTCTTTCACGTTATATTTAATTCAAGTGCCTTTTTTTTTTTTTTTTTTTTTATTCCAATATAATGATTTCTTATGGCGTAGAAGCAGGATCATGTAGAATATTATAGAATAATAGTTTTCACGTGTGGTGTGAAGAACGTGAGGAACACTGAGGAGCCTGCTCACAAATTTCTACAATCATGCCCCAAAAATCAAATGGAATGCTTCCTTTAAAAGTAAAAAAGGAAAAAATAAATCTGGAATGTTCACCTGTGTAGGTGGCCACAAACTGTTGTATAGTTTGTGTTGAAGTTCGAGTTTCCCCTCAGATTGCTGAATCAGTATGTGGTTACAAAAACACACTGCACTTTCCATCCTTATTAAATCTACATTATATTATAATCCTGAAACTCAATATGGGAATAAAATATTCACACGAAAGCTTTTTTCCATGTTAATAAACTCTATTCGGTTTTATTTAATTGGGCCTGGAAGGAAACAATCCGGAAATGACTGACCGTAGTGTTGATTAGTCTCTTTCACGACACACTTTAGCATCGACAAAAGATCTAATGAACACCATGCTAACATGCTAACATGCTAATTTTGCCGCCACGTCTGTAGAAACCATCAGAACTATAGAGAAGTGCAGTAGAACAGAGCACTGCATCACACAGGACCTCATACAGTGAGAACGTCATCACTAAAGCAAGAAACCCAATCAACACGATTCAACACGTTTCCTTTCACTGGAGCCACAACTGCACCTCCACATACACACTTCTTCTGTGCATAATGGTTTTCATTGAGATTGAAATCCAGGAAACTTCTGTCCAGATGTGACAGGAAAGTAAAGCAAGAGTATAAAGTTCATTAAAAAACATCTGTTTTAAACTGTTTTGGTGACTTTTTCTCACAATGTTCAGTTTTTCTTTTAAAGGTCCTTGTAAATGTATCTGCCACCAAATCGATTTCTTCTCCTCTGTCAGACGTTGTGGAATAAAAAAAAACAGCTATCTGATCACACGGATATATTTGAGGTTGTTCAATTTGCTACAGATGCGGTTTGCGAGCTCTGACCACTGCGCTCTCTGATCGTCCAATCAAAGGACGTGAAAATGCAGACGTTATTGGACGCCTGCTAGAGGGCTCCTGTGCCGTTGACATGAAATCTGATTGTTTAAAATAACAGCTTTCGAGCAACATTTACTTTAGGCTACAGGCACCACACAATTCTGAAATAAGAGAATAGATTATTGGGAATAATTGAACAAATATTCGTAGAGAAATAAATATTTATACTTAAGTCAGTAAATGTCATATTGACGGCTCAACTGATAATTACAGTAACTGTTGTTCCCATGACTGACACATTTAATTATCATTATCATCATTATAATTATTACAAATGCTTCTATTAAAGCTATTAAGCATAATTGCTAGTTTTATAGCCTTTATTAGCATATTAGTCATGCTAACTTTCAACTTTTTGTTGGAAAAAAACAAGCTGAAGAAAAGTCTTTTAGGTTTTATTTTTTATCATGATATGAAGCAGAGCTCGTTTTTCAGTGCTCTCATGGCCTGATGTTTGTTCTCATTGCCAAGAAAACTGCTAAGTCGTTTATTTCAGAGCAATAAAACAAAGCAAATGTGAACTAGATGTTGTGCATGTGGTGATTTGTGTGATTCATTCGACTATGAGGGTGTTAGTCACCCTGAGCAGGCGTGTGGTGCAGTCAGTGTTCACATTCATGTCCAATAGGTTTTAGAGATCTGTAGTAGGAGATCTATCACTCCTACACATTTAAAGCATATCTAAATGACGCTGGCTTGAGGGGCATTGTCATTTATTTAATAGGGTTGGAGCTCTATAGCAGGAGATCTTCCAAAACAGTATGTGGTTAATATGATGGTTAAGAACCCTGTGGCACCTTGGTGGTGCTTGGATTTGAACTTGTAAATCCCAAGTTCCCAAACCACTAAACTACCACCTCACCGGGAGATCTTCCATGGCAGAGCAGAGTCATGCTTCCATGGCAGAGCAGAGTCATGCAAAGCAGAGTCATGCTGGAACAGGTTTGGGTCTCCTAGTACAAGGAAAAATTTCACGCTCTCACATCTCGCCGACAATTGTCCACCTCTAACTTTGTGCTAACAGTTAGGAGAAGAACCACATACGGATGGAACGGTCAGGTGTCCTAATACTTTGGTATCATACTTACTCATGGCCTCCATGAGTCATTTCTCTGGATCTAGAACAAAAAACTTCTTTTTCATTCGTATTTTTATTTCACTTTTTGATAGCTAATGACTATAACTAATAATCGCTACCACATATGATAAAAAATATATGTTCAAATGGCCAAAAAATTTATTTTCTATAAATACGGTTTAGCCGATATTTTGTATATTTCAGAAAATCTATATTGTATATTTGATATAAAAATGTGTATTTTGCAATATTTTTCAATTCAAGAAAATACATTCACATAAAACATTTTACGAAAATCATGATTGTATTTACATTTACGGCATTTGCCCTTATCCATAGTGACAGAGTGACTTACAACTGAGCAGGGGAGGGTTAAGGGCCTTGCTCAGGGGCCCAGCAGTGGCAGCTTGGTGGTGGTGGGATTTGAACTTGTGACCTTCTGATCCAAAGTCCAAGACCTGAATCACTGAGCTCCAACCTCATAAAAATGAACATAAACATGTTCATATACAGTAACACATTTCACATATTAAGTAAGGAATATGATAGATAGATAGATAGATAGATAGATAGATAGATAGATAGATAGATAGATAGATAGATAGATAGATAGATAGATAGATAGATAGATAGATAGATAGATAGATAGATAGATAGATAATTGATCTCTATCCTTATCCTACTGTAAGGTTGGAAATGTATTTTCTTGACTTTAAAATATATTTTTTAGCGTATGGGTCCGTTCATCTCTACACCGAGACCTGGGCTGAAACAGTCAGGTGACCTCAGCGCTGGTAGAAGCCCCAGCATCATGTTTAGCTGCTTTGCTGGAACAGGACAGAAAGTGCAGTTTGCTTAAACAGGAAGATACTTGTTTATAGAGCCCAAATGACTGAGTGTGTATCCGCGTGTAAATAATTGCTTTCAGTGAAAGTGATAGGTGTGAAAGTTCAATATTTACACAACTTATCATGCACAGCTGTGTATGCACTCGTTCATTTTCATTCGTTTCAGACCAAGATAAACTCTAAGGATAGATAGAGGAGGAAAAGACGACATGTGGAGTTTAATTTCGGCATGTTAAAATTATCACATTTATCTCATTCGTACAGCTGAGCAGCTTTCGGGTTAAGGGCCTTACTCAGGGGCCCAAGAGTGGCAGCTTGGTGTGATTGCTCGGATATGAACTCATGATCTTCAGAACTAAAGGCCAAAGACCACCTCCCTACGACACAATTGTTTTTGGATGCAAGAGCATCAAATGTTTCCTTCACTTGAACCAGGAGACCCAAACCAGTTCCGGCATGACACTGCACAAAGCCAGCTCCATGATCTGCTATACATGGAATGGAGTGGAAGATATGTAGCATATAAATTCTTCTCCAAACTGTTACCACAAAGCTGGAGGCACTCAATTGCGTAAGACGTAATATTTTGCCATCACTTGAACTTGGAAACCCAAAACCTGTTCCAGCATGAAAATACTCCTGTGCACAAAGCCGGCTTCATGAAGATCTGCTTTACATGGTTTGGAGAGCTTCAGAGCTCTGATTTCAACCCTACTGATCACCTCTGAGATGAAAGTGAACGCTGACTGCACCCCAGGTCTTCTCACCTTCTCACCTTTATCAGTACCTGACTTTATTAACACCCTTGTGGCTGATGAACACAAATGCACAAGCACACTCGAAAATCTAGTGGAACATCTTCCCAGAAGAGTGGAGAGAATTACAAATCTCAGCGCTTTGTTTATTAACTCACGCCAGATAAGATCTCTGTGTCAGACCTGAGTGCAGGGAGTAAATTAGGGGAATGTTCTTTATATGAGAACGTTCCCTGGTTCAAAACACAAAACAGGCCACTCCAACCGAAACCAAATCCCAATCATCTCTATTAAAACATCAACCCTTGAAACGTTCTGCTTTATGAAGTCTTATCTGCTCCACGGCCCCAATAAAAAAGCTCTGGTCTTCCTCACATCTGTATTATTATTATTATTTACTTACATTATCTTAATCTTGTTTGCACATCTGAAACCTGACAGCGAGATTACGAGGCTAAAATGCTAACCAGCATGGAAACGTACAGAGTGGCACAAGAGCGCAAATGAATGTGGTCCGACAGGACGTTCTGATGACATAATCCCCTCTTTTCTGGGTTGACATGGTGTATTTTTCTGTCTGCTACACATAAAAATAGTCTGAAATAATAATGGCGTATTTATCAGTGTTTGTGTCACGTCTGTAAAAATGAACAGGTCTTTGGCTCGCACATCTGAAGCTCTTGTGCAGGAAAGTGTTGTTTGATGGCATCATTAGTGAGTCACTCTAGTAAAATTTGCTCTCTCTCACACACACACACACAAACACACACACACAAGGCGTGGTTTAGCATTAAATAGTTGGCAACCTGGCAACCTGCGGGTGAAAGTATCTCAATCTCTGCACCTGCAGAAACAATAAATCCTACAGGAAGTAGCAAGCGGGTGTGTTGCAGTGTGAGCAGGAGAGGGTGTGTGTTCCCGTTCATTGTGTTAACGATTGAGGAGAGCAGGAAATTAGATGAATGTTTAGGCTTCTAATTCCAAACAGAAGTCCATCTTCTGATCCTGGTGGTGAAAATATATACGAGGTGGAATCAAAACGTTTGGAGACTGATGGTGTAACTGGTGCTGTTCTGACCCACGTCTGTGATTTCATCACCCCAGGCCTCCATACCTCACCTACATCCATGTGTCTGAATGAATCTCAAACAAATCTACACAAAGTCTAGTGGAACATCTTCCCAGGAGAGTGGAGCTCATTATAATAGTAAATAAAGAATGAGATGATCAGAAAGCACTTATCAATTTCATGGTTTTGGTGTTGCAGGTGAGCATCAGTGTCTAATGCATAAAGCTGGTGGAAGGCACGTCCCAATAGAGAGGTGTTGGAGAACTTAGGAAGGTTGAAGGTGCATTCTGGAACTGTTGCAGAGGTCGAATGGTGCACTCAGGAGCAGACCCACAGTACCAGGAGCAGGACGTGGTTCAGTTTGGAGTGGCCTGGATGAATCTTCCTGATGTTGTCCTTCAGATTCTCTTTTTCTAGAGGAGGAATCAATATGATTCTATCTATAAGAAGGACAGTTGCTTGTTTATGGTTAAACTTGAATCCTAGCCTAACATCTCAGCAGGGTATGGAATAGATGGATTAAGTTCAGGGTGTTTTTGGTCCCTTCATATATTAATATGAAATAAATATGAGGTCTGTAGGCATCTCATTCTTGAGTGTAAATTGTAAAATACGTGAAGGTCCCTGTGGTTTTTCACTTCCGCTTTTTTCCCGATGTGGCTGACCACAGTGACGCTGACCGAATTGTGCGAGTCGTTCTCGATGCTTCCAGATTCCGCGTGTCGTCAAATTTTGTTTTCAGTATCGTCAAAGCGCTGGTGAGAGAAAGGAAATCAAAAGTCCTGCTTCAGCACGTGTGGCTGTTTCGCAGTCATTATTACTGCATGACTACGACACGTTTGTTTGTTTGTTTTTTCCGAGCCGTGTTTCATTGAGTCATTTATTTGTGTCAATCATTTATTCCACAGAATGATGAAGGATCTCTTTAAATTGTACAGTTGTTTATATACCAGGTGGCATCAAAAAGTCCAGAATGTTGAATCATGCAGAGGAGGCATTCGTTTTTTACACCTTATGCAGATGATTGTGACTCCATGTAACTGTTGCACCTGATGCTTTCAGGTCGTCCTTCAACTCGAGTTGTTTGGCATGCCCTGAATCGATTAGTCATATTTCAATGCGCTTTACAGTTTCATCACATCGGATGTTAAAAAACTCGGAGGAATTTGTTTAATCGTATTGAACATTTCATGGAGCTCCTTCACCACTGCTGTTTGTTAAGTGACCTGTGGTGGCGTCTTCTACAATGACCCCGGGTGAAATCTGCACAAGGACTTTGGTTTCCTCTATGATATGAACACTTTTGTTTTCGCCCCCATTTTTAATGAGCTGAACTCAAAGATCTAAGACTTTTTCTACACAAGAGGATTCTTTCCTCAAATATTGTTCATCTGTCTAAATGTGTGTTAGTGAGCGCTTCTCCTTTGTTGAGATAATCGTTCTCCTCACAGGTGTGGCAGATCGAGATGCTGATTAGACAGCATGATTACTGCACAGGTGTGCTTCAGGCTGGACACAATAAAAGTCCACACTAAAATGTGTGTTTTCTCACAGCACGATGCCACAGATGGCGCAGGTTTTGAGGGAGCGTGCGATCGGCATGCTGACTGCAGGAACGTCCACCGGAGCCGTTGCTCGTGAATTTAATATTTATTTCTGCACCATAAGCCGCCTCCAAAGAAGTTTCGGAGAATTTGGCAGTACATCCAACCGCAAAAACACAAGTGCTGCGTTTATCATTTTGTTCAGTATAAATACATACATTTTTGTCATATTTATATGTTCCTGGAATAGTTAAAGACTTTATTTGTGTAAATCTGGACTTTATATAATTACGATGATGAATATTTAATAACAGCATTGTTTATTTCTGCTCAGTGTGGCTCAGGAATATGCTGCTTGTCCTGTTCGTTTTATGGCGTCTAAACAAATGTGGCTTTTGAGAGAGTTCTTAGACTGCAAAGTTTCCATTTGGCAGTGCATTTAGGAAAATACGAGCTTGTTTCTATTAATAACTTTTCTCCAGTTTCTTGAAATTAGCTCTGCTAGCGGTCGAACATATTCCACTGTAGGATTGATGAATTTTATATTTGCTCTTGAGAAAGAAATACATCATCAGCTTATTTAAATAATGTGATTTGTCCTTGTTTAGTTTTGCTTTATTGAATGTTTTGAATGTGGTAAAAAATAAAAACGTTGAATTACAAAAAAAAAGAAAACATCTAGTGTCATCTCAGACAGAACCGGGCTCGATGTTCTGGATTCGGTTCCAGACTTGGAATCTGTAAAATGAAAATTCAA